>NC_034414.1:23965535-23969522 GCF_002078875.1 Numida meleagris
AAAAGCCCCAAATCGCCGCGCGGCGGCGGCGGCGGCGCCTCTGGGCCGGGCCCTGCGCTGCCCCGGGCTTCCCGGCGGCTGGGAGCCGCCCCAGGCCGGTAAGGGCTGGGTTCTTCTCGGGGTCCTGGGGCTTCTAAAAAAACGAGGAATAAAAAGAGTTGCCGAATAAAAGGAAAATGGGGACGGAGTCCGGAAGGCTGGTCGTTACAAGCTGTGCTGAGCCTCCCTCCCGTTTGCCCCGTGCAGGTGCAGGCACTGGAACGGGCGGTGTGACGCGGCCCCCGGGAGCCCTCGGCCCGTCGCCATGGCTGTACCCGTCGCGGTGCTGGACTGCGACCTCTTGCTGTACGGCCGCGGGCACCGCACGCTGGACCGCTTCAAGCTGGAGGACGTCACGGATGAGTACCTGGTGTCCACCTACGGCTTCCCCCGGCAGTTCATCTGCTACCTGGTGGACCTGCTGGGAGCCAGCCTGTCCCGCCCCACGCAGCGCTCCCGAGCCATCAGCCCCGAGACCCAGGTACTGGCTGCCTTGGGCTTCTACACCTCCGGCTCCTTCCAGACACGCATGGGGGATGCTATTGGCATCAGCCAAGCCTCCATGAGCCGCTGCGTTGCCAACGTCACCGAGGCGCTGGTGGAAAGAGCTCCCCAGTTTATTCACTTTCCTGAGGACGAAGCGGCGGTGCAGAGCCTGAAGGACGACTTCTATGCTCTGGCGGGCATGCCGGGTGTGCTGGGTGTGGTGGACTGCACCCACGTGGCGATCAAAGCACCCAACGCCGAGGACCTGTCCTACGTGAACCGGAAGGGCCTCCACTCTCTGAACTGCCTGATGGTGTGCGATGCCAAGGGGGCCCTGCTGAGCGCTGAGACGCACTGGCCCGGCAGCATGCCCGACTGCACTGTGCTGCAGCAGGCAGCCCTTGCCAGCCAGTTTGAAACCAAGCTGCACAAGGATGGCTGGCTGTTGGGTAAGTCAGTTCTTCGTCATTGCTTTCTGTTGGCTCCTCGTGGAGTTTGGAGCCTCTTGGTACAGGTGGTGTGCCTACTTCTTATTGCTGCCTTGTAAATTCCTTGAGGCTTGAGATTCAGTTTGGACTATCCTCTTGGAAATCCCTAACAGTAACTTCCAATCTGTTTTATTTACTCTGATTACTGTATATTCATTTCATTCATTCATATTTCAGTATTCTACACCTACCAAAGCTGAATTATGCAATTTTAAATTCATAGAATCATAAAATGGCTTAAATTGGAGGGAAGCTTAAAGCTGATCCAGTTCCAACCACCTGCCACGGCAGTGCTGCCACCCACCAGATGAGGCTGCCCAGGGCCCCATCCAACCTGGCCTTGAACACCTCCAGGAATGGAGCATCCACAGCTTCTCTGGGCAGCTGTGCCAGTGCCTCACATCCCTCCGGGTAAAACATTTCTTCCTAACAGCTAACATAAATCTTCCCTCTTTTAGTTTTAAAGCCATTCCTCCTTGTCTTATCACTATCAAACCATATAAAAAGTTGTTCTCCCTCCTTAAAAAGCTCCTTTCAAGCACTAGAAGGCCATAATGAGGTCTCCCCAGAGTCTTCTCTTCTCCAAGCTAAACAAGCCCAGCTGCCTCAGCTTTTCTCCGTAGGAGAGATGCTCCAGCCCTTTGATCACCTTCATGGACCCCTCTGGACCCACTCCAACAGTTCCACACCCTCCCCTGCACTGGAGGCCCCAGGCTTGGACACAGTACTCCAGATGGGGTCTCACAAGGGCAGAGCAGAGGGGGACAGTCACCCCCTCTCCCTGCTGGCCACCCCTCTTTTGATGCAGCCCAGGATACAGTTGGCCTTCCAGGCTGCAAGAGCACACTGCTGGTTCATGTCCAGCTTTTTGTCCATCAGGACCCCCAAGTCCTTCTTGGAAGGGCTGCTCTCAACGAGCTCTTCTCTCAGCCTGTACACATATCTGGGATTGCACTTGGCCATGTTAAACCTGATGAGGTTTTCATGTGCCCACTTTTCAAGGCTGCCCAGGTCCATCTGAATAGTGTCCCTTCCTCCTGTTGTGTCAATGGCACCACTCAGCTTGGTGTCATCAGCGAACTTGCTACACGTACACTTGATCCCACTGTCTATGTGATTGATAAAGGTGCTGAAGAGCACTGGTCTCAAGATGGACACCTGGGGGGACACCACTTGTGACTGGCCTCTACCTGGACGTAGACCCATTGACAACAACCCTCTGGCTGTGACCATTCAACCAATTCTTTATCTGCCACCAATTCTATGATCTTAGTCCAGCTGTCGTACTTTTACTGTGTTATGTATTAAAGGGATCTCTAACAGCCACGCCATGTTCTTCCAAGACTTCCCTGTGTAAACTAGAATGTCTTTATTATTATTTGTCCCACTTGTAAACCAAAGTTATTGCTGCTCCTTCACATTTTCTATTTTAGCCAGAGAAATACGTTATTCTGTATCTACGCTACTAGAAAACCGGGGGCAAAGATCTGGAACTGGTGGTGAACTGTAGGTCTGTAACCTGTGCCCCTTCCTTTCCCTGCCGATAGGTGACAGCTCCTTCTTTCTCCGCACCTGGCTGATGACCCCCCTGCACATCCCTGAGACACCTGCAGAATACCGCTACAACATGGCGCACTCTGCCACGCACAACATCATTGAGCGGACATTCAGAACCATCCGATCGCGATTCCGCTGCCTGGATGGGTCCAAAGGCACCCTGCAGTACTCCCCCGAGAAATCCAGCCACATCATTCTGGCCTGCTGTGTGCTTCACAACATCTCCCTGCAGCATGGGCTGGATGTGTGGTCTGCCCCAGCCGCGGGGCACGTGGAGCCACCGGAGGAGGAGTATGAGCAAATGGAGTCAATGGACTCTGAAGCCTGTCGTATTCGTCAAGAGCTGCTGCTCACTCATTTTAGCTAGCGCTGTGGCAGCAGGAGGGGAGGGCTTCTCGCTGTTCCCTGGAGAAGATACAGAGAGCAACATGCCTCCTCCTCTTAAGCTGGTCAAGACTAAGGGATGTAAGATGAAGAGAAATTCTATTCATTTCAGGGGGTATTCAGAACTTCTCTTCGTCTCCTTGTAGGTGTTATTAATTGCTAAATTGTTGCTGTTGTGATTCTTATAGACATCCCTTTCTCCTAATTTAGAGGACAATGACTGTAAAGTGAGATTGCTGGAGAAACGTGGAAAACTGTGGCAATAACTATGACAAATCTGTAAGCCTCGCACTATTTTACAAAGCAACAGTTCTATGCCACTTTGTAACCCAAACCACTTACAATTGATTTTTAAACAGTATTGCACACACATTAAACCTCCCTGTGGGGCCATGTCTGATTTCATAAGTGGAGAGGTGCGCGGAGATTTCTCTCTGGTTTGCAGGTGTGAATTCCTGCTAAACGCCAGCCTGCAGCCGTGCCCACCTCAGGGCCCAGCGGTTCCACTGAACGCTGGCAGTGGCGTCGGCATGCGCTGGGTTTGCAGTGGAATTGGTACATACCTGGAGGGGCAGGAAGGGATGGACATTTCTTCCTTCCAGACAGACTGGAGGAGGCGTTAAGCGCTGGCTGGCTGTCACTTAGCTGTGCGAGGGGTGAGGCGCGGGGCGCGTTTCTGAGGGCGGGATGCAGACGAAGGCGCGCGGCCGCAGCCCCAGCAGCCCCCCCCGCGAGGGGCGCGCAGCCACGGCTGCGGGGCCCCGTTAGGGGCGGCCCCACTCGTCCCGTCCCGTCCCGTCCCGTCCCGTCCCGCCTCGCCTCTATGCAGCCCCCTGGCGGCCGCGGGGGAGAGCCCCGTTGGAGGAGCTCGGCGCTCGGTTGGTGCTGCCTGCCGCCGTTCTAGCTTCGGCTGCTCGGGCCTGGCCGCCTTTCGGCGCCGCTCCTCGGCCCCGGCTCGGCGTTCGGCTGCCTGGCCTGGCCGGAGCTCGGAGCGGCGGCGGAGGCGACCGAGCTCTGGGGGCCGCTCCTGCCC
>NC_034414.1:23969907-24103115 GCF_002078875.1 Numida meleagris
GGCTGGAGAGCCGTGCCCCCGGTGCGCGCTGCACCGGCCGGCCCTCGCGCTGCCCCCGACCCCCGCGCTGCAGAGGGCCGTGCTGGGAGCCCCGCGGGCCGAAAGGGCCCTCCGCGGGGGCTGCGGGTTAGAGCGGTGAACGGCGGTAACGGCGTTCTCAGGTCTTTTTCTCAGTGTTTCGCTGTGCGGTGCGGAACGTTCGCTGTGTAAGTAATGGTCGGTGTGAAAGGCCCCAACGTGTGCCCCCGGTGCTGACCCTGACACCGCTCTGCTCGTGGGGAAGCACACCCCAGTCCTTCACTGGGTACCAGAATGCTCCTGCTTTCACCCACTGTGTTCCAAGTTGTCTGAGAATGTTTCTCTTTGTGCTGCCCCTGGGAAGCATGCAGTGCACATTCTACTCTAAAAAAGACTTTTCATCCCCAAGAATCATTTGGGATGGTTACTTACTGTTTTTTCCAAATGTATACTTTAATGTTAACCTGCTGTGGCAAATGGATTCAGAACAAGCTTTTATCAAGGTCCTTGCTGAGCTGTGCTCAGGCAGAGCACTCCATGCCGCTCTGCTTCTGCTCCACACAAAACATTTGCAGAGCTCTGTATGGGACCCACTGTGTTTTTCTGCATTGCCCTTGTTTACTGCCCCACCCAGTTAGTTCAGTGGCCTTTGCAAATGTCATCTGGCATCTTAGCCGCTGCCACTCCCATCCTCTTTCAGATTGCTAATGGGAATGCCGAAGTGGGACCTGGCCACGACCTGCTCCTAATGCATGTTCCCTCCCAGCCCATTACAGTGCTGCTCAACTTTGGCTTGGGTTAGTTTTCTGAAAGTGGGGCAAGGTGAAATCTGGGCATCTTTTGTTCGTCGATTGAGTTGTAGCAGTGTGGGCATTAATGAGTGCAGCAGTCTTTTAGCATTTTGGTGTTTTTTCTTCTGGTACTTGGAATACAGAATGTGCCTAGATCCAGATATGTGGACTCACCTCTTCAGGCTTTGCTGCTGGGGAGTTACACAGATTGTTTACTTTGCTGACGGCTTCTCCTTAATTTTCTTTCTTTTGCCCTTTTGTGAGTCATAGCTGACCCTCTGGATTCTTGGTCACTTGTTTTCTACTTTTCCATGCAGTTTAACTTTTATGCAACTGCAACAATCATTTGTAAAGAAGAGGAACGGTAATGCAGTCCACTCGTACCCCCCTGCCGTAGGGTAGGGATCTGAATACTTGCTTCTTTCTTGCACTGTTATTTTTTTTGTGAAACTGTTGGAAAATAGCTTCAGTATCTTCTGTGCACAAACTGAATTTGAAATGCTCGCAAAGTCATTGATGTTGTTAATATTCATTAATACTGTTGAGACAAATAGCATTAAGGTACTTTTTTTTTTCTTTTCCTCCCTGTCGCGCTTGTATGGAGAGCTGATAAGGGGCATAGTGCATGTTAATAGTTACCTTGCGTGTTCATGTGTTAGTAGACCTGCACTTGCCTAGCAAGGGAAGTGACAGGATCAAAATATGAATGAATGGAGGGCAGAAGAGCTATGGTTTTCAAAAGTAACAAGGCAGTGAAAGAGGATTAATACCAGAACTTTTTAAACGGAAGGTTGTTCAGTTATATAGCAACTGCTTATTGGAAGACCCATTGATTGAGTTGCTTAAAACCAGAGGAGACCTGTGTGTCTGGTGGGCTTAACGCTGGCTGCTAAGAACTTTGGCTGTACTTGTTGTCCAGGAACTTTGCTTTCTCCGGTTCCTGAGAGCTGTGTGAGGACACATGGGGTGGTGAGATGCTAAAGCTGACCGTGGGGAGTCCTCGTGTCCTCCATTTCTGGCACTGTCAGTGTGGACTCTTGGGCTGTCCCTAGAGCAACCCCTTCCTGCTGCCCATCAGTGGCATGCAGTGCGTGTGCAGTGTGGAATTGCTGAGAGGAGTCTCTGACCTCTGCTCCTGACACTACCTTAATTTTTCCCCGCCTTGTGTTAATCTCACCTTCAGAGACTGAGAAGGGGGAAGGTGTGCATAAAGACTTCAGCTTCGGTGTGGATAATCTTTGCTTTTTGCCTTGTTACTATGTTTGATTATTTCCATGTGAACAGGAAATCACGTGAGCTGTGTTTTTTGAAATAACGTTCTCGCTTCCAGTTGTTTTTCTTCCTCACTTCCGTAAGGTGAACATACCTTGAGCTCAGTCTTGAATGAATGAAATACTTCCCCTTGAATTGGGCATTCCTTTACTCTGTTATCTCCTTGAAAGTGCTTCTCAAATGGGATTGATCTGTGTTATTTTTGCTCTGTTTCTCTCTGTCCCTCATTTCCTACAGTGTGCAATACTAAGCCAGAGGTACTATGGGCTGAGCATGGAGTTAGGAAACAAGCAGTCTTCTGGATCTCACGTCTCCTGTTTGACATTTCTTATAGCTTTGTGAAATTATATATTCTCTTCCTAGCTTGTGGATTGAAGCTTGTATCTTCTCAAGAATTCATGAGGCTTATGTGGAAATAGAATAGTAGAAGTGAAAGTGCTCCATAATACCACAGGGCAGTGGAGCTGTCAGGCACCAGACGCAGCTTATCACTTACCTTTTTTGCAGCTTCCCTTCTCATCTTTACCATCAGTTTGCTGACCTTCAGAAGTTGATATCTGGAGCTTTCTCTTCCGCTTCCTGATACTTTTGGTGTAAATAGCTAGCAATTAAATGTACTTTTCTTGACTGAAAAGTTCTCTGAAGAGTATCATACTCATTTAATCCGGACTGGGAAGGCAAATTAACGTTCTGCTGGCAGTCAGCTCCCTGTTGCTTTTGTACAGTATCTCAAACTGACGATGTACTCCTGATGTCTTTGTCATTTAATTAAATTTCCTGAGCTGCTTGTAGTTCCAATTTAAAGCACAACGATTATTTTTTTTTAATCAAGAAGCATTAATGCTAGTTATTTTTCTTTCATAATCCTGTTGCGATTTATGTGGAAGTGCTCAGACTTACAGATATAGCTTAGAACAGTGTATCTCATGCATCTGCAGAAGTTGTGCTTTGGAGTTGCTTTCCAAATCTCTTTGGCCTTAATCAAAGGAAAACTTCAGATCACAAACTTGCTTTCTATCCTCCTTGTTACTTTCCTTTCTTCTTACAGTTTAGGGCAGTTAGGATGAGGACTGGCTTTACACTCTTCAGTAGCCTGAGGTCAGCAACTTGCGTATTTCCACTGTCTTTGCTTAAGCTGGTGTGTTCTATTTTGTTGGTTTGTTTTTTAAGGATAATCATTGACATAGAAGCAGAATGCACTCTAGTGTTGCTTCCTTCACCTCAACTGTGCTTGAGGTAGTTATTTGTTATACCTTTGTGGACTGTTGAAGTTGTCTCCATGAAAGACCTTTTCTGTTCTTTTTTTTTTTTTTTTGCCTCTCCCACAAAGAGGCAGAACCTCAGAGTTCTCCTAAAGCTTACATAGAGGCACTACAGGTGGAGTTAAGGGAAGACAAATAGTGGTGTGGAGAGGAAATTTAACTATGCAGCTGATCAGGTACATTCTCAGAAATCCATGTGTTCTGGCTGCTCGGTATTGAGCATGGGACAAGCTTTGGAGGAGCAGGAGGCTCTAAGTTTAGATCAGCAGAGCTATTCTGGGTATGAGTCATGTCACCCGTTTTTACTGATTTTCTTGTTATTGCATTGTTTGAATTCCATTGCTGTGTAGTTCGATTACTTACCAAACTAGGACTCTTTGGCTTCTCTTGTTTGTTTAGCTGGGCTGATGCAGCGCAGGGAGGGCAAATCAGCTTTTTTTTGGTTTTACATAAGCTTTTTTTTTTTTTTTGCTCAGTTTTTCAAATGGAGACATGAGGATGGTCAGAAGGAACGGCACAGCGCTAGGTATGAATTGAATCGGTTTTAATAGAACTGCTGGTGGAACTGAGGTGGTCTTCTAACCAGGATATTATTTCTGGTGTTTCTTACATGTGTTGTGTTGTGTGATTTGGAAGGTGCTGTTATCATTGTCCTCATATTGCACAGGTGGAAAAACCTGGACTATAAACAAGGCCGTGGCTTGTACCACTTTGACAACTGTACCACTTTGTCATGCCTGATCTTCTGATCGTGTAAAAGGGAGGGATTGCTAAGTTATCACTGAGATTTATTAAGTACAATCAAAATACTCTTGAGAGCATTGTACTATTCCATACAGTCCAATGGAAGTTGATTTTCCTTTTTTTCTGAATCCTTTTCTCTTATATCTGCCTATATTTGCACATTCACTTGGATCATTTACTTATACTAATCACTGCCAATGCTGCACTAGAGCTGCTTAAGAAATGATGTGCTGATATTCAAAGCCTGCAGTCTGAAACTTAATTTAGAGTAAATGAAATGGCACGCTTTATTGATAGTGATTGGACGCTTCATTTGAGAACAGACATCTTGAAAATAGAAGCTATGGGCTTACAAGGTAGGTAGGGGCATGGCTGGAGCGTGGGGCAGTTCACAGTACAAATGGTCTGATTCTTTTCAAGAGGCAAGTCTGCTTGTGCTTTTGCAGGTTGGTGACATACTTTATTGTTTGCAAAAGTTGTAGCTTAGTTTTGTTTGCTTTTACCCCCCAACTTGTGTTCTTGTACTGCAATACACGATTCTGGCACTGGCCCATAACTTATGGGGATCACATTGCTTTGATATCCAGTGCATTCTGAAAGTGTTTACACTTGACAAAAGGACTTCGAGGCATCTTTTGGGTAGAACTCTTGTTATAAACAGCATTTTCTGATTTCCAGCTGTGCTCCCAGATTCTCCACAACATTGTTAATGCCAAAGCAGTGTGTATGTTGGAAATAGGACTAAGATCTCTGTAAAGTGCTGAAGCATCTAATTGGAACACTGAACCGCTGCATAGTGCATAAAATATCCTGACATCCTTTCTGCAAGGCCATTAGGATGCACTTCTTTTTATTCCGTTTCTGTCCTCACATATTTGTTGGCGGTTTCTTGGGGTCCTGTGCCACTCAGAAGTGTTAGTGGTTTGCTGCTTTGCCATGGTTTTCTAGCAGTTCAGCATCTGTAAGTCGCAGTGGAGCTCATATTGATCTGAGACTGGGAATTCTTGAGGCTTCTTCAAGGACAGCTGGCGCAGAGCAAGTCAAAAGGCTTGGGGCTGGGCTGTGTAATGCTCTTTCCAAAATTGTAAACAGCCCAGCATGCTGTCCTGAAATGCCCTGAAGGGAGAAAACTGTTAAGGAAACAAAGCTGCCAATTGTAGAAAAATTTGGGTTTCCATTTTCAGAATTTCTCTGGTGCCCTGGACCACATCCAGACCATCACCTCATCTTCTAGATGGTGCACGCCACTTTGGATCATCCTGATTTAAAACCAAAACAAGAAAACAGAATACTGGTCGCAGAGCAGTTCCTTGTTCTGCTGGTCAGCCGTTTGTCAGCTGTGGTAGCTCAGGTGTCTGTAATAGAAGCAGCTGGTACTGCATTGCTCCATGTCTGGCCTGGGCAGCTTTGGTACAATGCGCTGCAAGTTTCCTTTGTGCTGAGACACGAGCAGTATTTTTAAGCTCACTGAGCGCCATTGTTAGTCGAAACCCCCCAAGAGATAATCAGGTAACCAATCTAGGCTTCCTACTAAGTAACAGAGGTAATGCCCCTGTCTGCGCTGCATCTCTTTCTCCACTTAAAGGCTCTGACTCTTTTTCCTTGCCCGTCTTGCAGAGCCAGGTAGTGGAGAGCAGTTACTGCATTCAGACTGGTTCAAGTAAGGGATTAAACTTCTGAAGCGTGAGTAAAGCTTGGCCCCAAAGGGATCAGCGACTCTGGTGTGGCCACTCCACTCCAGGAGCTGCGCTCAGTGCTCTCTGAAGAGGTCCCAACTTCTCCATGTGTTGAGCAGGTTAACAGGGTAATCCTTAGGCTTTAAGTCTCTGGGTTTATTTTGTTTTATTTTCAAATGACTTCAAGAGGTTGAGTCAGTTCACAGTGGCTGAAAAATGAGGGGACAGTCCCTGCAGGAAAAACATCAAGTGTGAACACGCTCACGTATGAAGCGTTTGTGGTATCCAAATTAGTTCAAGAAATTAGTACACGTCTGCAAAGATGTAGATAGGCTGTTTTAAGGTAGGTACTTGCTGTTATGCTGTGAAGGTGACTTCACCTTTAAGTAAGGTGAGCACAAGGTGTTCACAAAATGCAGTTGGAGGTGTTATCGTTTTA
The DNA here is from genome assembly GCF_002078875.1 of Numida meleagris. Classification (NCBI taxonomy): domain Eukaryota; kingdom Metazoa; phylum Chordata; class Aves; order Galliformes; family Numididae; genus Numida; species Numida meleagris. Next base: position 23,976,110 of record NC_034414.1, read on the forward strand.
TTTTACAATATGTAAACTTGCTCACGGCATAAATAAACATCAAGGTGTTTGATAAACATCTTGATTTCCTTGTTGCTATTGTACTTCATGTAATATTAGTCTTTCTACTAGAACTGTAATGTTCTGAAGTTGTCAGAGCTTGTTCTTTTCTGTGAGTAATTGGGCTCTCCTGCTTGTAAATTATCAGATCTCTTCAGTTGCTCAGGTTGTTTGTCCTTCACACCTGTTGGAAGGCTGCTCTGAAGCTTGAGGTTTGAGGTCTCTTCAGACTATAGCTTATTCCAGCTGCAAGTCTGGTCTTCCATTTGTGTTTGGCTTATACGTTTATTCTTGGGTTGATGTAGTACTTACTCCTTGAAAGCACCCATAGACTATTTGGTTGCTCTTTTCTCAGATTCACTAGATGAAACTACGCTTACAGTTTGCTCCCATAAAATAGATTTGGTTTTTGCCTGTGTTGTTCTTGAGCTGTCCTTCCCTACCGTGCTTCTTCCGCTCTGATCTCGGTCACTTTTGAACATGGGTGACTGGTGTTTGCAGAATGCAGGAGTGGGTTTATTAGCTTAGTGGAAAAAAAGACTTTGGTTTAGTGATTCTGGTGTTACGCGGTGCTTTTGGCTGTATTTACTCTACCCTAGTTAGCCTTGTCCTGGATCTGGTCTTTTTTCATCTAGGCAGTTGCTTTTGTGAACTCTTGTAGCACGACAGCTTTAGTCTTTCTGTTGCTTTTCAGTAAGGCTTTTATTTTGTAGATAACTCCTATCTGAGGTTTGGCTGACTTTCACAGATTCTCAAAAGGTTTACTTTATACTGAGGAGTTTAGCTTCTCTATTAAAATAGAAGATCCCCATGTTGTTCATATTAAGCATCAGGGAATTTCCAGCTAGCCTGAATTTCTCTGCTCTAAATTTCTTTTCTAAGAAGGCTGATGCAGTTGTTCATCACTTTCAGTGCACTTTGTTGAACTTTTACGAATAAAAACTGGTCTGCTTTATCAGAACTTATTTCCTGGCTTATCTCTTGAGCTCCTCCCTGTAAGCAGCAGCTGTCTTCAATCATCTGCTCAGGAGGCTTTTTGTTTTTAGGGAGGAAGGGAAGGTTTGCTGATGCCTGCTTTGTATTCTGTCGAGTAAAAATTCAACTCTTCTTGTGCACATGAATCTTTTTTCCTGTGTGTGAGGTAATGTGGGTTCAAGTTTTCTTTTTTCTTTTTTTTTTTCTTATGTTGCCACTTTCTTCACAGTAGCATATGGGTGGTTTTGTTCAACGTGACGCGAAGCAGGCAGGACTCATCTTTAGATCTTTACATTGTAAAGAGATGACAGACTAGTATGTGCACTCTGCTGGGATCAAAAGATAATAGCATTGCAGCAGTGTTCCTTGTTCCGTCTATTCTAAAAAAAATTTTAATTGGAGAACTTTTGATAACAAATCCCTATGTATGAGACCATTCAAAGGCTGTGTAACATGGTTGCTATTAGGGTTGCTGTGTTTGCTTCTGTCAAAGAACTAATTTTTTTTTAGGAAAAAAAAAAAAAGCCCAGATATTACTAATGCTTTTCCTTGGTAGCTCAAAGTGTACTGAAAGCATTAATCTTTGCCATTTGGTACTACTTGGGTGAACTGTTTTTCTAAGAACAGAGTAGATGGAAAGATGATTTGCAGACAGAATGAGTCATCTCGATGGAATTGGCCAATATGCCACTACAGCCTTCAGTGAAAGGCTTTGGTCCGATAAGTGGTTGTTTTCATACATTGTAAACTATTGGGATGGAATTGGAAATAATTAGGACTTGAGGTGTGCCAGTTGTTTGACCTTTGCAGTGCTACAGGTTACTGTTATTGAAATCTGCACGATTCCCCAGAGACTTGCCTCTTGTGTTGTCAATTTTTTAATGCTCTTTCTCTTGCTATCTCAGTCTTCCAGATAAGAGTTATCTCTTTAAGGTTCAAAGACTGTCAGCTTATAAACCTTCTTTCTTTATTATGTACAGCAAGAGATGGTGGGAAGGGTGAGAGTTTTCGAGTCCAGTATTTTAATTCTTTTTAGATGTGGTATATCTAGGACGTCTGTATGTGGAAAGGGCTGGATGCTTTCAAAAACCTTTTAAAGTAATCTTTCATTGCAGAACTGTCAATTTTGGGCCTTGATAGTGGAAGAAGGTAGGAAAAGCTGGGGAGGGAGAGAGATTTTTCTCTTAAATCTGGTGTAATTTAAAGTTCTTTTTTCATCCAGCTAAAAACTGCCTTTGTTATCATTCTCTTCTCTTTCTAGGTTTCCATGAAGATAAAAGGTTGAAATGTCGATGGCCTGTTGGTAGCTGGGTGCTGGTTGTCATCTGGAAGGTTCCTGCCGGTGTCTTCTCCCAGTAGTTGGTGTCACATTGGCTGCTGAGAATCATGAAGGTTGTACCGGAGAAGAATGCGGTCCGCATCCTGTGGGGTAGGGAACGAGGTACCCAGGCGCTGGGTGCTCAGCGGCTCCTGCAGGAGTTGGTGGAAGATAAAACTCGATGGATGAAATGGGAGGGCAAGGTAAGGTAGTGGAAGAGGTGTGCAGGCTGATGTTGGAGTGGGGGATGGGAGGCAGGGATTTGAAATAAATTCTCGTGATTGTATATTTGATGTGTTACGCTTGATATGCTCTCTGGCTGTGTTCAGTTCCTGCAGTGGTGTGAGAATAGATACGTTTCTGCAGTGAGTTCCCCTTGTTGTCTGTGTGGCTTACAGTTCAAGTATGATCATATGACACTTGCAACACTTCCTGCTTTGTTGGCTTTTTCAGAAAGTTGAGTTACCAGACAGTCCACGCTCCACCTTCTTGCTGGCGTTTAGTCCAGACAGGTAATTAACTCCTAGTTCATTCCCTGTTTCAGCAGTCTCCTTACACTTACAGAAGTGAAGGAGGTTTGTACCCATTGAGTTGTTCAAGCCTGAACAGCCAAGAGAAACTTCTGGTTCCTGACGTGCATGGACAGAACTTGCACACCTTCCTAATCTTGCAGCTTCAGGCGTAGCAGATATTTAATTTCTGAGGTGCCCAAGTGATATGTAGTTTTAAGGAAGAAGAATTTGTACGGCTGCCACGAGATTTCTTAAAAAAAACTTGAGGAAGTTAAGAGTGTTTCATCACAACATACCAAGTGTTGGGGCGTATCCACTGGGATATCGAGGATGAAAGAACAGAGCAGAATGATGCCTATGTTGGAAACAGAAATGGAGGTGGGATCTCTCAGTGCCACTTGACTCTGGTTGAGCTGGTGTGGAAAACTGGGAATGTTTGTTTGCCCCAAGTTGTCACTCAGAGGAGTTCCTTCTGAGCTGTATGTTGACTCTGACTTTTAAAAGTCAAGTTTGTGCTTGCAGATCTGATGAGCTCGTTTGCATGAACCCCAAAATCTGGCCACAAGAACCTCTATTGCCATTGGTGATACGATAGCCTCTTAACCCTTTGAGTGTGGGGCTTTGTGTGGGACTGCTGCTGGGTTAGATGTGAAAAGACCCTGTTGAGTTGAAGCTAACCACAGTTTGGTCTTGCTGTACTCTTTTCATGCTGATGTTTATCCCGCTTTCTGCATTCCCAGGACCCTAATGGCTTCCACACATGTGAACCACAACATCTACATCACAGAGGTGAAAACGGGCAAGTGTGTTCACTCCTTGGTTGGACATCGTCGCACTCCCTGGTGTGTGACCTTCCATCCCACCATCCCAGGCCTCATTGCTTCAGGATGCCTAGATGGGGAGGTTAGAATTTGGGATCTACACGTAAGTCTTTCCTGAAACTCATACCCCTTTTGTATTTGGTGGGTGGTTGACCTTTTTAGTCTGAAATTGTTTCCCAAATGTTGCCTGGTAAGAAACCTGTTTGGAAGTTTTACATAGGACAGATTGTAGCCATCCTTCTTTGTCTAGAGAGATGATGACAGATTCTTCATTCAATCAGGCCAGGTAGGTTGTTCTTCTTAGCCTTGCACGTATATTTGGTATAAATGGTACAGATGATCTCTAGTTCTGGAGAACTTTGTGCAAGGAGCCTGTTTAGCTTATGTGAAAGGCTTGATGTCTTTCATTCCACTGGGATATTTGAACTTTTTATTAGAGAAGCTGCTGCCCTGTGTGTTCTACTTTGCCTGATGATCGTCCCAGAGACAAAACCTGTATTCTCACCTGGTTGTTCTGAGAGGCAGCATTTGTATGGGCTGCTTGAGACACGCTTAGTTGTAAAAATGCATTTGTGGTCATTGTTGCAGATAGTGCTATGTTCTGGACATGGACACATATTAGAGCAGCCGTTGCTGTTGAAAATATGTGACTTCCATGCTGTAGGCAGTCTTGGAGAGGGCACATACATGGAAACCCGATGATCTCAAGCTGCGTGATAAACTGCTTGTGATTCTTGACTCCTCACCCAGGGTGGAAGTGAAAGCTGGTTCACAGATAGCAACAATGCCATTGCATCGCTCGCTTTTCATCCTACGGCTCAGCTCTTGCTGATTGCAACGGCCAATGAGATACATTTCTGGGACTGGAGCCGTCGGGAGCCTTTTGCAGTGGTGAAAACAGCCAGTGAAATGGAGCGGGTCCGGTGAGTTCCTGTTTCCAGGGGGAGTGAGCACTAATCTAGAAAAAATGGTCTGGCTTGGGGACTGGGGGTTGTTCCTATGGGTTACTGCATCCTTCACACAGAGAATGTGAAGAGAAGCGTTGTCTGCAGCTCTTTCACCTAACTGGTAGAAAGAGTTCTGTGGGCAGGAGGAAAAGCAACTGGAAATAGTGTATCAGTTTGGCTGTTCTTATTTATAGTCCTATAAATGTCTTCGGGATCTCCATTTTTGTTTGTAAACTTGGTAATGAACTTGTCAGTATTAAGGATGAGAGAACCCAAAAGTTACTGGAAGAGAGTTCTGAACTACTATGCAAGTGCAATTACGGAGAAAACTGTTGCTGGAAACTTGATGCCATCCTTTGAGCAGTTTAAGATGATGAAGTAACGTTCAAGAGGAGTTAATCTCTCCCTTTGTACTTAATTCCAATTTGTAATATGTATGTACATCTTCCCTAAAACTTCCTGTCTGTTTCAACTGATACAGAAGTGCTTGCTTCCAGCTTTTAACTTCTTTGTAGCGTTGCTGTGGACTAAAAAATAGCTGCAGTCTTAAGAAAACATACTTATTTAATTGAATGTGTAAGCTTTTTGACATCCTTCAGAAGCAAAGATGGTAATGTAGTAACATTCTCATTGCATATATTTCATGTAGGATTTTCTTTTGTGCTGTGTTCAGCTTCGTGTGTCAATGTGGAATGCAAACTGATGATTGATACTCTGCCTTTGCTTTTGTTTTAGACTAGTACGGTTTGATCCCTTGGGACACTACTTGCTCACAGCAATTGTTAACCCTTCCAACCAGCAGGTAAGGGTAATGTCGGTGCCTGCACTGGCTGACTCTTTACAAGATGCTCCTCATGTGTTAACCCTAGTCTGTTCCTAAGTAGCCTTGTGCTATTTCAAAAATCTGAAGTCTTTCCGATCAGAGTTCTGTCCCAACTTAACTGGTCATAGGAATGCTTTCACGTAATGTGCAGGGCTATTAAAGAACTCTAAGTGTGCTTGTTTTGCCCCCGCTGTCATTAGTGGTGGGACAGATTTCTTCATGTCCCTGCTCTTTCAGTTGTTTTGTGACATTCTCTTGGATTGGAAGCTATGCAAGGTATTACTAGCAGTGCTCCTCACAGCTGCTGACTGTCAGATGCTGCTGATTCTGTTGGTAGAAACTGCGTGTTGTTGAAGCTCACTGGGCTGCAGGAAGAGCTTGTCTGGATCCCAAAAATGAGCTCCTTTGAAGTCTGGCTTCCTGCAAGTCAATGCCAGACTCATTTTTTCATCTCTAGGAAGAGGCTTTATCGCATTCTTTCATCTGTCTGGGATAGCAGTTGGCTTTCTTGTGTTTATCTGGAAGTGCAGGATTTTTGCTGTGAGGAGGCTGAACTTTTTTTTCCTTCTGCAGAGTGACGAGGAAGTGGAAATCTCCGTGGACAGCACAGAGATGCCGCACTATCGCCAGCGCGCTATCCTTCCCTCTCAACCTGTGAGGCGCACACCTCTCCTCCACAACTTCCTGCATATGTTGTCCTCCCGCTCCTCTGGCATACAGGTGGGAGAGCAAAACAGTGTTCAAGACTCTGCTACCCCATCCCCTCCACCGCCTCCACCACCTCCGCCTCCAGCCAGTGAGAACACAAGGGCATCTGTTTATAACAGGCTCCGGGAGCGTGTCAGCTACCCCACAGCAGAGTGCTGCCAGCACTTGGGGATGTTGTGCCTTTGCAGCCGATGCTCTAGTGCAAGACTTCCGTCTTCTCTCTTCCCACACCAGGAAAATGCACCCTCCACGTCTTCTGGGGCCACTGGCACGTCCTTCTCCTCTGTGCAGACAGAGCCTTACCAATCCCCAGAGCAGGCATCTGTAGCACAGGAGGAGCAGGGGATACTTAACAGGCCCTCTGCTTTCAGCACAGTTCAGAGCAGCGCTGCTGGCAACACCCTGCGCAACCTTAGCCTGGGCCCCACGCGGCGGTCCCTGAGCGGGCCCTTGGCAGGCCACCAGTCCCGCTACCAGCAGTCTGCAAGAGAGATGGCTTCGGGCTTGGGCGGGTCTGACTGGTCCAGGACAGTGCTGAACATGAGCTCCCGGTCAGAGCTGGAAGCCATGCCTCCCCCTAGGACCAGTGCCTCCTCCGTGAGCTTGCTGTCGGTGCTGCGGCAGCAGGAGGGAGGTTCCCAGGCATCGGTCTATACTTCTGCAACAGAAGGGAGAGGCTTCCTAGCCCCAGGGGCTGAGGCGGACAGTGGTAGTGGCACTGGCCCGAGCAATCCGGCCAGCATCCGTAATGAGCTCCAGTGTGATTTGAGGCGATTCTTCCTGGAATATGACCGACTTCAGGAGTTAGATCAGGGAATTGCTGGGGAGCCCAGCCAGTCGCAACAGGCTCAAGAAATGCTCAACAACAACATTGAGCCTGATCGGCCTGGTCCCTCCCATCAGCAGACTCCACACAGCAGTGAAAACAATTCCAATTTGTCCCGGGGTCACCTGAACCGCTGTCGCGCTTGTCATAACCTGCTGACCTTTAACAATGACACGCTGCGCTGGGAAAGAAGCACGCCTAGCTACACACCAGGGCAGGTCCAAAGCACATTTGAGGGTGTGCCTCCAAATACCAGCCAGGTGCAGCCTGCAGAGAGAACCGAGGGCAGAGCTCCTGCCTCTAGCAGGCTGCAGCTGGGCAGCTCTTCCACCCCGCAGGAGGAGAGGACCGTGGGAGTGGTCTTTAACCAGGAGACGGGGCACTGGGAGAGAGTTTACAGCCAGTCGGCTTCAAGCAGACCTGGGAATGTATCACAGGAGGCCTTAAACCAGGAAATGCCTGAGGAAAGCTCAGAGGAGGATTCACTCAGGAGGTAAGATATATGCCTGGCCTTCCTCCTCCATTTTTTCTTGAACCTTTCCCATCTGGCCTGAGTTTTTCAGTATATTCAGAGTTTAAAACCTTATGTGTTCATGTGCTGTTTGTGTAGATGAAAACACTGAGACACTGCATTGATGTCTTTTATAGCTGCCGCTGTCATTCCGTTCATAGGTGCTGAAGGTTGTAAGGACAGGGAGCAGGCCTCTTAATGGGGAAGGAGGAAGATAGCACATACGGGCAAGAGGACATGCTCTTGTAGCAAAGCTTTGGGATGAACTGTGCTCCTGATGTTTCCCAGATGTTGTAGAGGGGGTGGGAAAACAGGATATACTGCTGTCCTTTGTATGTCATACCACGTGCATGCTGTGCATGGAGAATCTTCCCAGGTTAGGCATGGGAAATCAATCAGGAGTTGAGAATTGCTTTTCTGAGTCATAGAATCATAGAATTATTTGAGTTGGAAGGGACCCTTAAAGGCCATCTAGTCCAACGTCTCTGTAATGAACAAGGACACCTACAGCTAGATAAGTTTGCTCAGAGCCCAGTCCAGCCTGTCCTTGAATATTTCCGAGGATGGGGTGTCCACCATCTCTCTGGGCAACCTGTTCCAGTGCCTCACCACCCTTATTGTAAAAAACAAAAAACAAAACAAACAAAAAAAACCAAACACACACACACACACACACACACACACACACACACACACACACACACACACACACACACACTTTCTTATCCAATCTAAATCTCCCGTCCTTTAGTTTGAAATGATTTCCCCTTGTCTTGTCACAACAGATCCTGCCTGTCTGTCCCCTTCTTATAGTCCCCCTTCAGATACTGAAGGGCTGCTGTCAGGTCTCCCTGGAGCCTTCTCTTCTCCAGGCTGAGCAGGGGATTCTCTTCTCCTCAGCCTGTCCTCGCAGGGGAGGTGTTTCATCCCTTGGATCATTTTCGTGGCCCTCCACTGGATGTGCTCCAACAGGTCCACATACCTCCTCTGCTGAGGACTCCACACCTGGATGCAATATTGCAGGTTAAGTCTCACCAGCACAGAGCAGAGGGGCAGGATCACCTCTCTTGACCTGCTCGCCATGCTTCTTTTGACACAGCCCTGGGTATGGTTGGCTTTCTGGGCTGTGAGGGTACATTGCTGGCTCATGTCCAAGCTTACCATCCACAAGTATCCCAAGTCCTTTTCAGCAGGGCTGAATGTTCTATCCTTAATTTAGAGTTGCTGAGTTGGAAGGATTAACAATCATTTACTTGGCTGTTGCCATGTAGACTGAGAAAAGGTAAAGCTCCATGTCAGATGGTTGGGCATATACCTTGGTTGTGAGTGTTTGATCAAACCCATGTGCTTTGCTTGCCTTTGATACAGAGGTAAGTTTTGAAAGTGGCTTCCGTTCACCTGAATGTGGTGAGAGCTTTTTGGGAGCCTGTTGGTCACTGAAAATTGTAGGGCCTGCTGTATTCTTTTTTAGCAAGGTGATTTTGTTTTGGAAGGATTTTTAAGGCTTCAGATGTGTTAGAGGAAACAGAGCAAGCGAAATCAGGCTTGCTCTCTCCACTGGCTTGTAGCAATGTTTCAGCTACATAGGCATTCTTTGGATAGTGTTTCCCCACTTCTTTCAGTTTGACATCCTCTTGGTCAAGTGATTTATGCATTTGCCAGAGGAAAGGTCCAGTCCTGGTGTTTCTCAGAAATGGATGCTGTGTGCTTTAGGAAAGTAAAATTTCCAGGTTTGGTGCAAATGGTACTGACTGGTGAGGCTTTGTACACAGGAGTGCCTGAGGAAAGGGAATTCTTTCCTCCTTCCTGCAGATAAGCTTATTATACTCGAGCTGGAACAGTGGCTGCCTTTCTTGTTGCTGTAGTTGTATAGCAAGTAAGTTGTGCTGGTCATGAAATGATTCATCTGCTTCTAAATCCTTGCCCCAGTTTTTTTTTTTAATAGCCTGTCATGAGAGTCTCAAGCTGAACTTGGTAACTACTTCTTTCTTGGCCTGAGACTTACCTGATGCTAATTTATATCAGGTATCCTCTAGACCCCTTATAAAAGAGCAGAGTGGTTGGAAGGAACTGGCAAATTTACCTTTGAAATGGCACTTGAGTAAGTTTTACATCATCTTTCTTTTGAAATAGCTGTACATGCTCTTATATCCACTCTGCTATGTTGCTTGTTCTCTGGACTAAGTCACTGCAGTGTCATAAATAAAGAGGGCAAATGCAGTGATCAGGCTATTGGTAGTTATTTGGACAGTGCGGTGTAATGGAATCTATAGGTACAATCCTCCGGCTAGTTCTCTAGAAGTTACCATTTCTTTAAAAATGTCCTGGGGTATACGGCTCAGCCTACCCCACCGTGCAGGAGCTGAACTGATCGAGGCCTTAGAGCTGAAATTCTGTAACTGGATTTCCAGGTTGCTTTGCAGGTGCTGGTTGCTGCTGTCTGCTCCTTGATTGTATCATCTGTACAGGGTCAGTTGCCTACTGGATTGTCTCTGAGAACAGATGCTTTTTGCTAGGATGGATAAATTTGAGGCATGTAGCTCAGTGAGTAAGCTTAATTCCTGAGGAATTCCTGTAGTATGAAACCTTTAGTAAAACATTTTTGTCAGAGATTGCTGACAAGTTTTTAGGGACTCTTATTTTGTCAGTCTCCGGCTTCTACTATCAGACTTTCCTTGAGAACAGGCGTGGCAGGGATTTCTTCACTTCTAGCTGAAGTGTAGGTGACTGTAGTATAGTGAGGTAAGGAACCTGGAAGCAGTGGCAGTGAGGAGTCTGGTGGTAGTGAAATGCTCATGGCAATTTCCTTGAAGTAAAACTTTATTTGCTTTCCTGTTAAACATACTGGTTGGACCTGTGGGGAGCTTTATGAAGTCTTTTCCCTTAAAAGGAACCTTGTGTGTGGAAAACCTGTGTCCTGCAGCTGTGATGTTTTACCCTTCTCAAAAGCTGTTATATTTTTCCTCATAGAGCAATAGCAAGTCAGCAAGCGTCCACTTACCTACTTTTTTTTCCTGTAGAATGAACATCCTCAGGTCCAGCTGCCAAGTCTCCCAGACATCAGTTGTGCTCTCATGATGGGCAGTTCTGGAACCACTTCTATATAGCAGCATCCAAAATGTGTATTAATTTTTGCAGCTCCAGAAGTCGGCAAAGATGGTGACTAAGGTTCATGAGGTGTAAGCTATGTAATGCTGAAAGCGATAGGGAAATAGAAGAGGGGAAGTAAGTCTTAAAGCCCAAGGGAACAAGTGGTGACTGAATTACACGTTTATAATCAATGTAATTTTGTACCTGTGGACTTGAGTTTAGGTTTTAGCATTAGCGATGTCCATGCGTTTGCTCCTAACCTGAACCTTAACTTACGTTCTTCTTTGTTTCTCCATTAGATGTCCTCATTGGACAGTTGAGCACTTTATTCTTAGACTAGCTGAAAATTCCTAGAAAAAAAATTGCATCTGGAAACTGTGTGTGCATTCCCATTCCTTGACGTGGTTTCCTTGACTTAAAAGTGGCTTGTTGGGAAGACATTGCCGTAGAGGGTCAGTTAAGTTAATAGATAGTTTAATGAAGGATATTCCTCTTTGAATTGTGTTATTGCAGCTATGCCAGCTGGTTATGGAGACAATTCAGCTCTTTCTGATGATGCTGGATTAATTATCTTGGGCTAATGGTGAAAGCACTAATAAGTGTGTAATGAAGCTATTCCTGACTAACAGCTCTGGCACCTCTAATAGGAGAAGTGTGTCACCGAGAGCCTCAGCAGTACAGCAGCCTTGTCATTTTCAACTTGGCCTGAAAGCAACACAAACATTGAGGAGCTTGAAGCTGTGTCAGGAATGTATGAAGTTGGAGAAGGTTGTGGTCTACCTTAAGTAGAAGCTGGGTGACATTGAGGTTCAGTTTTTCTGAGGTTCTCCAAGCTGTTCTCATTAATTCAAATGTAGGTTGTTGTTTTTTTTCCTCTGTGGATTGATCTTTGCTTCACTTCTAACATCAAAGTGAAAAGAGCCTTAGAAATCCCTGAAATTGGTCTGTGAAATGTGCTGCATGAAATTGGTAATAGAAGCTTTTGGCAAGATCAGGATGAAGGAAAGATAATTGAGCAACAGATGATAGCTGGTTTCATTTTTCTGTAAATTGTTAATTAAAAATGGGTTGAGAAAGCATTGTGTTAATACTGTAATCTTAGTGAGGAAAAAGATCCCGTAAGTACTTTAAGCCATTGTTGTTGCATGGGCCAATTCAGATTTATAATGACAAGCTGAATAAGGATATGACAGAATCTTTCTAGCCAGCCGCTTGCTTGTGTGTAGTGATGTCGACTTATTAAGAAAATGATGTATAAAACCCTAGCAGTGGTCCTTCCCAACGTGTGTTTCAGCTAGCTAATGAAATAGGTGCAGTGCTGTCTAACAAAACTGATCCAAATCTCCAAATGCTGCTTCTCTGGCTATTTTACTGGGATACCAATGGTGTCTACAGAATTAGTGAGTTGTTACATGTAGGAAAATTCTCAGTTTTTAAATTTTTTGTTGCTTCTGCATTCTGGCATGACGCCCTAGGCCACAATCTTTCAGGAATGGATGCAGAGAGCAAGTAGTGCCACGAGCATGCCCACAGTCATGCAACTCAAACCTTACTTTGTGAAACAGTTCTAGATGGGGGGGAAGAAATGCACAAAGAGAAACTTGTTGTCTATGCATTCAAGCTCTAGCAGCTGACAGTGTGCTAAGGGGGCAATTTTGATATTGTTTACCTGTTTGTTTCGACTAGAAATTGAAATGGATTGCTGTAAATGAAAGATAAGCCATGTCCTCTAGTCAGGCACATCTGAAAGATGCCTGTCTTTGATGAGGAAAGGTGTTTTATTGTCCTTATTCTTGTGTTAAGAAGCTTTGTCTAGCAGTGATGTCAGGCTTGTTCAACTGCTCCGTTGTGCTCATTCTAGAAGTCAAATTCTGTAGGCTGAGGTATGAACAGCTTCTGTGCCTTTTTTAAAGAGTACCGAATGTTTCTGCCTTTGCTTACTTTGGCAAACAAGGTAGGCTGTTGAAGCAATCTGGGAAATCTTTTGAACTGCGCCATGTGCCACATGCACAGGTAGGAGCCTACCTGAGGTGGGGGAGTTTCTGTTTTCTGGGGACATCTGTAATTAACTCTTGTATTTCATTTGGGAACGTACGGAAGTGCAGCATCCACAGCACTGTGCAAAATATAATTGACCTGCTTAAGTTGCTTGTTTGACTGAACGCATGGCTTCTTTTGGTGCATTCCAGTCTTGGATGCAGTATGCACAAATGACAAACACAAATGAGCTTTCCTGGAATTTCATGTGATAGCGTCTGGGGGGAAATTTGTCTTTCGTTTTTCCAGCTCATGCCTGAGGACAGAGGTCCCCCCTGCCCACGCTCTTGCTGTGCACAGTGAGCCCAGTCGTATTCCCTGGGCTGAGTCTGTGTGGAGCTTGGCCGAGATGAGGAAGTTACATACGGGGTAATGAGTGAGATCCAGTCATGACCATTGTATGTGGTGAGTGAGTTTGGCTGTGGTATTGCCCTCAGAAAGATGTCAGTGCTCTACCTGTGGTTTCACATGCTGGGCTGTAGATCTGTGCTATGCTCCTGCCAGGCCCATGAGAGCCTAAAGTGATGGCAGTGCAGCAGTGCTGTTCTTACTGCTCGCAGCACACCTGTCTTCAGTCCTGATGGCTTCTGGCAGCATGTAGCTCTCCATTTACACACCAGGATATGAAAAGAAACATGCAGTCTGTTTCCCTCTGGATTTCTCTGAACTCTTCATTTCCGTATTGCCTTGCTGCCACAAGGTGGTAATGTTGCTTTTACTCTTTACTATCCTTGTCTCCTTGCAGAACTGAAAAGTTTGAGTTCTTGTAAACAGGGAAAAAAATATAGCTTGAGGTCCCATCCCTCCCCACTCCAGTCCTAAATTGCAGCTTATCTACTTTGTTGTCATACATTTGCAAATTCTTTGGTGTTTAGGGAAAGGCCTGAATGGGGATTCTGGGGGGAAACGACTCTGATACAGAATGTGACCAAGAGAGCTGCTCAGCTTCTTGGCTTTTGTAAGGTTTTATAAGGATAGCTGTGGATCTAGAGATGAAATGGGTATTTTATTTAACATGTGAATATCCATAAGTTGAAGCTGTAAGAGACCTCGACAGCTTCACAGAATTCATCTCAAATTCTCACTCATTTCCTACAAAATCTGGAGGTGGGTTCTCATCCTTCCTCTGAAGACTTCCATAATATATGGCTTATTTTCTGGAGGAATGCTTGGCAGATGTTGGCTAGAGTCTGGGTGGCCACCTTTTCCATGGAGCAGCTTATTTTTTCATTCAAGTGTACCTTGAACCATTACCTAAATTTTTAGGCTTTTCCATAACATGAATGTGTTTGTGGTGTTTGGTTTTTTTTCTGATGTAAACAGGCATGGCTTACTCATGACCATGAGGGGATGCCTCTTACGCCTCTTCCGTTTCTAAATTGTAGCTATGGTGTTGACTTGTGGTCAGGCTGGGACCAGGCTGTGATTAAACTAGATTGGCGGAGTGGGAACGCCCACATTCCTGCCTAGTGATGGGAAGTGCTGTGTATAAGATGGAAAAGGTGTATAGTCAATTCTAAAGGTGACTGTGGAGTTTCTGCTAGAGCCTGAGCCTCTCGTGTGTTGCACTAGTTTTTGGTTTTATTGACCAGGCTGTTGAGATTTGTGCATATATTGACTCTTAGTAGCTTTTTCACTATTTAAAGCAGTGGATCGCACATCACTCATATCCTAGCCTTAAAACGAACCAACCAGAATATTTCCCTGTCTCCTGTCATGGGCTTGGAATTGCCTCCCATGAGACATTTCCATGCCTGAAATATATCATCAAAATGGCTAGAGGTAGCCTAAAATTGAAGAGAAGAATGTAGAGCTTCTCCCTTAGCTTGTTTTTGAAGGGAAGGAAACTGAAGCACGGGGAAACTGAAGCCTTGACAAAGCTGCAAAGCGTCTTGTGGTGGAGACAGAATGCATGCATACTGTATTCAACCTTGTTTTGTCCCTTAATTAACAAAAGCAGTGTTGTTACTATTTTTTCCTAATTGTTTACAGCAACTGTGGCTTGTTTATTCAAATATTTAATATTTGTTACAGCAGTGACGTATTAAGTCCAATTAAAAAGGGGGAGTGGAGCAGGAGGACGACAGTACATTGCTGAACTGTAGACACAGCAGTACAATTCTGGCTGCTTAGAATAAATGTCAGCGTGAATGTTTCCTTTGCCAAATCTAAACCAACGAATCTATCAGTAGATGTCGAGTGGGTTTGTCATTTGTCTGTGGCCCCTAAACTCAGGCCTGTCGCTACTGGAAACCCTGCTAGCTTCGTGTCCTGGCACTTTTATTTTGGGCTGTTCTGGTTGAACTGATGGTGTTTAGACGTGACCTTCCTGCTGGGATAAAATTTGTGTTCTGAATTCTTGTTGTGTTGTCGGGTGAACAACAAAGAGCTTGAAAGACTCTGTATTAAACATGGACTGATGAATTTTGGCCAGACCATGCAGGATAAAGACAATTGGCTTTAAGGTACACAAGGAAGAAAGATCGTATAAGTCTTACGGTAGTGTCCTTTCATAGGTGCTGTGGGAAGAAGGGTTTTCTTGCAAACCTTGTAGCCTTTGTGTGTAAAATAGTTCTGGAAAAGTTTTTGCTGTTTCAAGCTTGTTAAATTCCAAAGACACTTGTAACAAGTAATGGTAACCAGAGATGAGTAATATCTCAGTAGTGAGTGGGATAAATCGATGTTAAGGGGTTTGCAACAAGAGGCAACTGGTTCAGGTTTGTGTTTGGGAAGAGGGACATAAGGCGGAGAAGGGCAAAACTGTGGGGTAGGAGTGAGTTCTGGAAACGTTAGCATGGGCACGCAGGAACAAAGATGGCTTGAGTTGTCAATGCTGAACATAAAGTGAAGTACTAATCTGAAGATGGCATGATTGTTAGCTCTGTCAATGGGTGAGATGTGTAGATTGTGGCTTAGCTAGTGTTGTTTATTTTTCCTTTTTTAAAAGTGGAAAATAAAAATGGCTTTCATCATGTAAATGTTACAGCAGCCGGAACCACGGGAGAGGCTCCAGTGGTACCTAAATGGGCAGTTGATCTCTGTGCCAGCTCTGAGGGTTTTGCTGCCACTGTCTTGCTTTGGAGTTTTTTTTTTCCCAGACTGAGTGTGCTTTCTGCGTGGACAGGAAAGACTTTGTTTTACTGAGATGTTTGACATTTGAGCTCGTGAACATTCTGTGAGTTATGTAGAAGGACAAGTGAAAGAGGTGTCCTTTTGCACAAATGTTCCTCCCTCTGCCTTTGACGACTGGTTTCCTGACTGAAGAATAATGTAAGGTTGCTTTTCTACTTCCTTACTGAGAGTTGTTTGAGGGGAAAGAATGATTCTTGTGCTTTCATTCTTGCAGTGACTAATGGAGGTTACTCCCTGTTGCTGAGCTTCCCACCGTACTTCAGAAAGCTGAGCATAGGCAGTCTTTGCCAAACTTGGAAAAAGGCTTAAGCCTTCTTTTCTTTTTGTTGGTCTGAATTTAAATATACAGCAGTGGCAGTAGCAGATTCTTGCAGTGGCTTGGCTTGCAAATTGAGCAGGTATAAAAGCAATGCTGCCTTATCAAATACCTTCATGGAGTTTCCTCAGCCAAACCGCTTCCTTTTCCTTACCTCTTTCTTGGCAGCCCAGGCCTAGAATCAAGAGTTCACCAATAGAAGAGACAGGTAAACTTTGCTTTCCTGCAGTTTCAGGGAAATGAAGATTTGTTTCCCTGCAGGTCTCTGTTACAGAACTGTTTTACAACTTGTCTTTTTGTTCACTTGTCCTTTTGCTCCTGGATGGTAGCAAGAGAAATTGGATTTAAGTGTTTTTCCTTCATTAAAATGAAGGAGGTGCATGCTTCCAAACTGTCTTACATTATTGCTTCTCCTGCGGGTGAGGGTTTCTCTTGTTTTGGTACCTGATGTTTCTGGGTTTTTTTGTAGGGAGGTCTGTCAGAGATGACCATGGAATAAAGACCTTTAACTCAGGTTGCTTAGAAGTTGAAAGACAGCTATCTGGGGACAGCATAAGCAGCTTTCTTACTGGCCAGGAGACCCATGCACAGCTTCCCTCCCTTGGAAGCTCTTCTTTGTTAGGCTGTCCGTCTCCTGTGCTGTCTGTCTGCATGGGGCTTCCCTGCACCCTCCTGCTCCTTCTACAGCATCATGGGCACTGTGGGTTCGTGTGTGTGATATTCTGTGTAGGAGATTACTCTCAACTTGTAATTAATAGTGGTCTTTGAAGTGGTTAACTTTTCTAGCTCTGATTCCTCCATCTGGTTGTCTAGCTTGAGGTAAGTGACGTGAGTACCATGTCTAAGTTTTTTTGATTGTTTTTTGGTTTTTCTTTTGCCAATAAATTAGTTATCGGCAGGCTCTCAGACCTCGTGTTTTAGACCCACTTGCTTAGGTAAAGGAATTTCGGAGCTTTCTTGACTGTGAGGTGGAGTTGGAGATGTTGACAGTATAATGTGCCTCTTTTTAATGCTAATGTGAACCCTTAATCACTAGATGTGCAGTCACTTACATATATTGCATGCTCACGCTCATTTTTCACGCTCTTTATGAATGCACACAGCACAGCGTGCCTGGGGACAAATTGCCCTCATCCAATTACTTGCTCCTTATTAGAGAATCTGGGTCGGAGAATTTGCAGTGGAGCACACATTTACTCCTTGGGCCTGGAGCAAGTAGAGAGAGAGAAAGGGACCTGTGATGTGACTCAGTAATACAACTGTAACCAAAATAGTGATGATTCTTGATTTCTCCAGTTGAGCCATTCTGGTCTGTTGAATAGCTAACATGCATTTTAAACATTTTGCACATACATATTTAACTGATTGCGCCAAATGGCTGGCTGTGTGATGTAACTGACGCCCTCCCTTTCTCTTCTCAAGAAAGCACCTGCTGGAGCTGAAGTCTGTGCATAAACAGGGTTCAGTATCTGCCAGGAAACTGATTCATTTTTCTGCTCAGAATGCATTAGTATCAAATCCTTCCCCCATCTTCACGAAGTGGGAGGGCTGGGCTAAGTGGCTGAACAGTCCTGCAGGTCGTCCCTTGACCCGAGTCTTTTCATTATTTCAGCCTGCCCGAGAGCATTTTAAATAAAGTGATTGATGTGCAGTGGGGCCTCTGTTTTCATAGCCTTAGAAACCCACAGAGATAACAGTATGGTTCTTGCCACCTCAAGAAAGATACCTCCTCTTCAATTCCCTATGGAGAAGTGGGAGTCGTATGTAATTATCCCAGAAGCTGACGCAGATCTGCGTGTGTGGTTATGCAGAGATTTCTGCTGTCCACATAATCTTAGTGTCGCGATCTCCCAGAACAAGGAGAATTTGAAGCATATGCTATGTGTATGAGGGCAGGTGGAAGAGCCCTCAGAAGATAAAACGGTCTGCAGGCTCAGGATGTTCAGTGTGTTTGCTATGTTCTGGCTACACTTTTAAGCCCTTTTTCGTAGCCATGATGACTAGGACCTCGTCTCTGGCTGTATTTCTGATATAATCTCACGTTGGTATGAGTCTGTGTAGGAATCTTTGTCTTCAGCTTGGCTTGTCCAATCCTGAGCACAGTTATAAAACTGCTACTATAGAGCAAAACAGCATGTGCAGTAGCTGAAGTTGTATAAATTTCTTCCTCCACCCCAAGTCTTGCTACAGCAAAATAAGTATAGGATCTTTCATCATTCTTTTTTCCTCTGAGAGTTATTGCCAAATTAATCAATGCTGTTGTAGCTGCTTTTGACCCTTTTAATGTCTCTCATAGATATGTGCTTCCTCTTGCCTGTTGAAATAACACATTAATTGTTCCTCGGGTGCTGTTGTGATGAGGACCTCTGCGTGATGCTCCCTCATCTTCTGTTCTGATGCATGACCTTTGTCAGTAGGTGAAATAATAGATTAAGAATGTCACTTTGGGTTCACTGAAGAGAATTAATCATCTTCCTCAGAGCCACTGATCTTCCAGTTGATGAGCTTAAAGGCGTTGTGTAGCTCCTGTGGCTTCTGTTGGTAAATGGAGGTTGAAGTTCCTACTCAGAGAGCAAATGTGTGGTAATAACAGAATCTGTGTAGTATTACCTTCTAATTAGATGGACATTGTTAAATGCAAAGCAGTTAAGTGTTCTTGAAACTGCTCCTTGCCTTGTGAGTAAAAGAACTCAAATCCAAACGTTATTTCTACTGCTTGTACTTGTACCTACAATTCTTTATTTCCTGTAACTTATTTTCCCTGTGCTCTTTCCCAAATAGACTCATTTCCATCCTGGCTGAACACCTGATGTGCTGTCTGTTTTCTGACTGAAAAATACTTAAAACTTATTTTCTACAGGATTCTTACGCTGAGTCAGTGAAGGGAGAAAATATTTTTCACGAGAACTTCTGTCCTATATACAACCTGCTTCTCCTTCAGAAAAATAGATTCTGATTCTCTGAGAACCCCACACTTTCAGCTGGAAGAGTGTCTTCTCTGTCCCCATCCACCCTTCAGAATTAGCACAAACTCTTTCTCCCAGGCAGGCCAGAACGTTCTACAAATACCATGTTTGGAATGCATCTGTGATTGCATTTGCTTCTTTGCTGTTGTTGTTCCCTACTTTCCCTAAAGTTAGAAGACCCTAAAGGGCATTCACTCTGTTAAGTAACTCTACCCCTCTTAAAAAAAAAAAAAAAAAAGAAAAAAACCACCCAAACCCCATATGACCAAAAGAATGCCTAATGTTGCTTAGCTGCCCATAAGGAAGGCAGCCACCAACTCTTGCTCTTTATTGGGAAGGAGGAGTTGCACAGCACAGATATGAACAAGTGGTTGGAGGAGCTAACTTACAGCTGTGAGACTGAGTGTTTAGATTTTCATCAGTACTGACTATCCGAGGATATCTCTGATATCTATCTGGGTGTCGTTTCTTGCAGATGCTTACAGCTTTAATAAGAAAAACATATTCTTGTTTGACCATTTCTTTACTTCTAGTCATCTGCTTGCGATCTGTCTTAATTCAGTCTTGATGCCAAGCTCACTATGACTAACCACAGTCATGCAAAAGTTGAAACAAGTCTAGAAATGTGAGCTTAGAAGTATCAGAGTAGATTCTGTAAAGGACTTAATTTTAGAAATCATCTTTTCAGGCAGTCTTTAAAACTGCATACTGATTGCTTTTTTTTATTTTAAGCTTGAATATGAAACTGGTGATAGCAATAGTGTTTTGCTGTTTTACAAAGACTAAAAAATGCCTAATGGTTTCTGCGTACGTGGTATCTTTTGGTTTTTTGAAATTAGGCAAGACAATACAGAGTTCTCTGGTGAAGTAATTTGTCCCTATTCTTCTGAGAAAAGGGAAAGGGGAAAAGAAACGAAACCAGTGGATTCGGTTGGCTTAGGTTTTTGTTCGTCATAGCCCCACATACAGTCTTCTATTGAGACTTTAAGTGATCTCCAAGAATTAACTGGACTTGTTAGCAGCTAATAAATGAGCTAAGGATGTTAGAGTGGGTAGCATTACTGTTGGAGAGATGGAGACCATTCATCTGTCTTCATGCTTCAGCTTTCTTGTTTTCTGTTGAACACTGCACCGTCATTAGATTTCTTACAGTTATCCTCCTCTTATTTTCAACTGTTTCTGTTTTTTACGTTCATTAGGAGTAGATCCATAGGGACAATTGCTCAAGAGAGCTGACCGCTAGCTGTAAGTCAGAGAGCTGAGAAAGGGATGTGGGTGTAGTGCTGTAACAGCACCTCCCAGTGAGTGGCAGGGAATGTAAAACCAGGGAAGGTGTAGAACCAGAGGAGTAAGTTTGCGG
Source organism: Numida meleagris (assembly GCF_002078875.1). Lineage (NCBI taxonomy): Eukaryota > Metazoa > Chordata > Aves > Galliformes > Numididae > Numida > Numida meleagris. The sequence goes on from NC_034414.1 coordinate 23,996,491, forward strand.
AAGCTGCTAGAATTCTCAGTGTAGTCCTTCAAGGGATAATTAAGAAATGCTGTCTTAGGTCCTCTGTGTAGCTGAAGGCTGGGGTTGTGTGAAGGGTAGGAGTATGTGCTGCCGTTAGAGTGCTTTGTTGCACTGGTTTGTTCTGGTTGTTCTTGTTTAAGTGATGCACAAGCAATTGCTCACCACTCCCTGACCGATGCCCACCTGGCCCCCTAGCAGTGGGAGAGCACAAGATGAACTCCCACCCCCTTCAAAACTCCTTCTGCATGATGCTATATGGTATGGAATATCCCTTTGGCCAGTTTAAGTCAACTGTCCTAATTCTGTTCCCTCCCAACTCCCCGTGGCCTTAGCTGAGAATGGCCTTGGTTCTGTACAACACTGCTTACCAGGGCAACTGTTAACATCGGTGTGTTATCAGCATCGTTTTTCTCCTAGAACCAGAAGCACAGAATCATACTGGACACTCTGAAGAAAACAATTCCATCCCAGCTGAAACTAAGCAACTGCTGTGCAGCAGCAGCTTAGGAGGATGGAAGCTGACTGAACAATCTTTTGGCTTTAAGGAAACAAAGCCTCAGTGCTGTGCGAGTGCCTCCCTTTCGGAAGGAGAGGAGATCCCTTCCCTCTGTGTGGTTTGGATAGAAGCACCTCTCAGTAATGCATGTGCTGTGACAGCAAATCCAAGATTTGGTGTAGGGAACTGCATATTGCTAGAAACTGTCACTGAGAAGTTAAATTGCTGCATTTAAGTATCTTCTCAAAGCCTGTCTGGATGAATCATTCTGTCCCAAGAGGCTTTGGTGGTGATCCTTGGCCCCAGGGAGTATGGCACAGTCTGGTAGTTGACGTGCTTAGAGGAGATTGCATCCTAACTTCTTTTCCTTCACGCTGCATCTTCTGGCATTCAGCTGCTTCAATCTTGAGAAATTTTCCCTTTTCATTTATAGCGTTCAGCACATCCATGTTCTCCCTCATGCTCTTATTTGAAGGCATCCTGTATCTTGGCCTTTGCTTCCTTTTCCCCTATGGTGATGACTGCTGCTGTTTGCAGCAACGAGTTAATAGAGTCCGTGTAGAGTGGCAGTCTCATAGTTCTGATGTCTGATGAAAAAGACATCTGCTGAGACACCAGTGCTGCTGAAAAGGCAGTTTATATCTTCTTGTAGTAGTTTTAAAAACAACAACAGCAAAACTGACAAAGAACTGCAATCCCCCTCCTCCAAATTTAGCAAGATGGGCCAGAAGCATCTCACAGGGTGAGCAGAGTTAATTCTCATCATCGTGGCAGTGACTGACAACCTGGAGGATGATAATGTGTGATTTTTCCTGGTGAGCGGGGGAGGAGAGTGGAAATTGCAGTTTTTCTTCTAATTGTACTTTAGATGTCATTTGTGACAATTTCATATTGTCTAGACAGAGATAGTGGAGCAGTTGCTTGTACAGAGCCTAGTGTTAGCCTGTTATATATCTGGGAAGCAAAAACTGGGAGCTTGGTGGGGCAGCAAGGAGGAGAGGAAGAGGATTCTGTGAGCTCTAGAAAGGATTTGGGCGTCAGGCGTGATCTGCTGAAATGTTTCCAAAGGAGATGCAAGAGATGTGTATTTTTGTTCTTTCTTTGCATGCTTCTCTGTTGGAAGCAGTTAGACATTTAGTGGCTAGCACTTTCCTGTAACTGCTGCTATTTGTCCGTGCATTGTCTTTACCCTTCTTAATAAAATTGCTACTAACCTGAGCAATGTCTACCTAGGTAGGATACTGGGCTATGTTAGACCCTGGACTTAATGAAAACATAGACTCTGTGCCCCTTTTGGGACTTAGAATGGCAAAACCCATGAATACAGCATCTAAGGCTAGTATAGGATACAACATGACTTAGTTTAAAAACATTCATCTGCTCCTTCCGTGGGGACAGTAGGTTACACTATCAGTATCAAATTAGACACATTATTGATGATTATAGCAGTGTATCTATTATTGAACCCATTTGTCAGTACCAGATGCATCCAAATCTGTAACTTGAGCCTCAAGAGCTTAATCTAGAATGAGTTAGTTAAGTAATAGATGTTATTTGTGTTCAGTACTCAGGTTTCAGTACAGATTTTGTTATTCTTGGGAGCATTAAGTGCAGAGATCCATCTGGATCTCAGGAGATTGTACTTTGCCTTTTTTGTTTTGCTTTTTTTCCTACCATATGTATTGATTTCCACCTGTTTGTTGCTCTTAGTAATTTGAGAGGGCACAGTTGTGGGATAATTAAGAATCCATAACCTTTAGTGGTTTCATAGCAGAATGGTCTTCGCCCATGTGGTTTGAATGTGGCCCTACTAAGCAGCTTGTGTATCTTGGTACGATGTAGTGCAGGAGGTGTTTGGTGCTGGCAGACTTGGAAGGCTGTACTTGAAGGACTGTGTTAACTGAGACTGTTCAACTCTGTACAGTCTCAGAGTGGGTCCTATGGGTGGCACTTAATGAGGTGCATCTGTCATCCCTCAACAGCTCCTGTTGCTTCATGGGGTGGAGTTGCAAGCTGATAAGGTAAAATCACATGGCCATGAAACCTACAGGACGTCCATTTACCTGGATAACTGGGTGTTGGGTATCAGTCTGTGGCTCAGTCAGTTGCTGGTTTATGTTTTAATTGAAGTAACACTTAATGGTTTTCAGCGGAGGTCATTGTTACTCTGCAAAGCAAGGCTCTTCACGTTTTATTTCAAGGATCTGTTAGGGTCTAAACTTGGGAAATGTGGATTCCCCAAGCAGCTGTTTCCAAGCAGAGTGCCTCTTGGCACAACTATCCTAAGGTCCTGTGGTGTGTGCCTTGCTCCTGCTTCCTGCTCAAAGCTCCACATCTGGCAAGCATGGGACTGCTGCCACTGCAGCACTGCAGGACAATGCCACTGGCTCCTGTTCCTCCTTCTAAAACAGACTGCTCTAAGCCTCCACTTGTGCACCAGCTGCTGGGCTGTGGGGTGTGTGGTGCTGCATGGGTTGGATGTGGACTGTGGGACACTACTTGTCTTGCTGCACATTTGGGCCTGGCACTCAGAACAAGGAAATGCTCCTGGTTTTGCTGTTTTGTTTGAAGCATCATCTGTAGAACATGAAGGTATCGATGCGGCCTTGGAATAAACTGCTCTGGGTTTTCGAGAGAAGTGCTTGTGCAGAGATTAGATGGGGCTGGTCAGAAGGATGCTTGGAGGCTTCTGGGTTTGGAGAGCTGTGTGTGTGTAAGCAGCTCATGGGAGTAGACTTAAAAAGATAAAATAAAATTAAAAAATCCCTCCAAAACCAAACCATTGCAGGTATCAGTTCTGCTCATGATAAATCATCTGATCATCCACCTCTGCCTTTCAGAAGTAATAAAAGCTGTTAATATATGTCACAAGTGTTGGGTTGTAGTGGTTGTAGGTCTTGGCTGCTGTTGCATATATGGACTTCTATTCTTGGAGCAGGAGAGAGATTTCGGTGAGCCAGGATTAAAGAATTGTAACTTTCTGGGGAGCCAAGGGATTCACAATATCTAGCAGTGTTGAGGGTGAGAGCTTTAGATTCAGTAACCTGGGGAATTAATTCATTTTGATAAGAGATTTAGTAACTATTCTTGAATGAGACAAATAGTTTCCAGGCAGCTTTGTGCCGAGTGAACTGGATTCTTTACCTTCCTTCTGTGAAGTCCCAGTGCTTTGCAGCAAGGACTGAGTCTCTGGAGCCAAGGCATGCCTTTCCAAGTAACTGGAGCAGTCTCGTGCATCTCCCTGTATTCTAGATTTAAAATGTAAAACTGAAGATTTTATTCATTTCTTTTATTCCTGGAAGGCAATCCAGATGTGTCTTGTGATTCTGATGGGAGGAGGGGGGAGTCTGCTACTGGGAAAAACGTGTCATTTGCATTCCTGCTGTACCTACCTGAGAAATATTCTGGGTAGGTTTATGCTCTCAGTATCTCTGTTCTCTTGTGATATTATGACTTGCTGTCCAGAAGTGGGAAGTTGGATGTGGATCTGGTCCACCATCCTGCTTCCTGTGTTGACGTTTGTTGTCCTGCATTGCAAATGCTAACTGCAAAGGAGGAATGTGAGGCTAAGAATGATAGATTCAGACCTTTCTCGCCAAGTGTGTGGGGGGTGAATAGAACAGATGTGGTGTCGGATCTCTTTGACTTTCAAACCATAACAATTTTCATTTGATTTACAATGACTGGAAAACAGAATTTAGCAGGAGCTCCAAGGCAAAACGACTTGAAAGGAAACTCATCTGCCTTACAAACTTTAGTAGTTGATTTTTCCACTCTCCACACCCGCTCAAAATCATCTCTCTTGTAAGTGTTAATGTAATGGCTGCAGCAGGCTCGAATGACTCAGCCTTGAAACAATGTCATCCTCCGCTTTGCGGTAAGAAGCTTCATAGAGGTGCATGTAGAAGCTGTGGAGGACATGTTCCTGCTATATACTTTGATTCTGCTGCCTTCATGACTCAGACTTCCTTCTCACATATTCAAGCTGTCTGGCTGCATTTGCATACATTTACTTCTTGAGTGAATATTTGGTATCTCTCCCAGTGACTGATTAAGATACAGAGGAAATGAACACTTTTGTGTCCAAAAACCTCCTTCTGAGCCTTAAGTCTAAGATTGAATATCTTATTGTATTTGCCATCAGTGCCCTTAGTCTCCATTGCGAGCTGTGTCCTTTGCCCCATGCTCGTTAGGCAGTTTTGTATATGTAGTGTTTATGGATCTGGCAAATTGAGATAGCATGTCTCCAAAGGAGAAACAACATCTGCATCCTTCTCTTGAAATTTGGTAGTTGATTTGGGATGACTCTACTAGAGGTATTCTTTCTTCTGTGTGGTGAAGATGTTACTCTTTGTATAGCTGTGTGGCAAAAACACATCATCAGTCAGTGATTTAGTATGTTGCAGAATTCTCTGCACCAATGATGGAAATAGTTCTAAGAGGCTTTAGAAAGCAGGACACAAATAAGAGAGACTTCATAGGAGGACTTCATTTTTTTTTTTTTAATTTTATTTTTAGGAGATTGCTGGAGTCTTCCCTCATTTCGTTATCTCGCTATGATGGAGCAGGGTCCCGGGAACATCCCATCTATCCAGATCCAGCCAGGTAAGAGCTAAATGCAGTTTGAAGGCATAGACAAAAGCATTACTTCGATATAAATCCCTGAATCCTTTGGGAGTGATCCTAGTATAGGGCCCATCTCCTCCCTGCTGACTTGCTGTAGGGGCAGAGATCAAACCGAATGTGGAAGAGTAATTAGGCCTTGAGGTGAATGAGGAAAAGAGAAGGAAATTGCTGTTGAGATAAGCACGTAACGATTCCTGAAATCATTTGGGATGGAGAACACTAGGTGGCAAACAGGCCCAACAGTAAATGAGATGTTATGGATGCATTAGAAATATCTTCTCAAGAAAAATGAAGAGAAAAAGAAATTGTCTATTTGGGAGCAAGGGAGACTGCAGTAAAGACAGTTGAGAGCAGACAACGTGCTTGGAAGAATGAAATGTCTCCTCAGGTGTATCTATATGAGAGAGCATAACCAGAATGTTAAGTATACTTAACCAAGAACAAATTATTGACTATTATATCTGAAGAGTCATGAATCATTGACATTAGACATGGAAACACCTGTAGTGCTGCTTAATCTCTAGAAGAGGTGGGAGTGTTATAGAGGACTAGAAAAAGCAAACATGGTAGAGTTATCAAAAATGGAAACAAGTGATCTTTGCAGTTACCACTTTGTGTATTAAGAAAGCAACAGATGGGATATTGTGACCCACAGACTCTGTCAGAAGAGATGATAGAATTGTTAACAGCAAGCAGCTTTGGAAGCTTTCAAAAACTAACTTATGACAAAATGAGCTTTCATTAGATGGGTTTAACAAAGCTATGAATGAGGAAAATTCAGTGAATTTTAAACGTTTAGCCTCTTAAGAAACCTCCAATGTAACTGCATGAATTGGAGGCAACTAGGATTTATCATAAAAGAGAATAATACAGATATAGCAGTGTATCAGAGTTAAATATCTAAGTTGCTGGAGGAGTTTCCTCTTGTTCTTTTCTACATTGACAACAACCTACGTTTTTATTCAGTCAACGCGTCAAGTACAAATTTTGAAATAAGAAGTGATGTTGCAAACTAGCCACACAGTGTAATTATGCTAGTAAGCACCTCTTTGCCGACTCTGTATAAGTAAATCCTTATAGAGGTGAAGTATTGCATTAGGCCTTTTTCCACCTATTGTAAAGAAATTTGCTCTGTGAAGATGGCTCAGAGGCTTAGAAGTGGTGTAAAACTGTGGGTGAGGTGTAAGGTAGAGTGTGCTACCTATATGTGAGGTCATTGGAAAACCTGTCAAGGTCTTGGCAACTGAGTATCAGAACAACACTGATAAATGTGAAAGTTTTCTGGATGAATATTGATTAAATGGTAGGTAAAGGAATTGATTTACCTGGAGAGATGAAAATGGTATTTTACAAATGTTAGTTAAAGGATACTACTACATTCAGGTCAGTTTGTGAATAAGTGCTGTTAAATGTCTGGAAATATACCAGTCCTTATTTTCTGGAATGCATAATACAACGTTTTCTTGATTTCTTGATCTTAGCAGATTTCTTGAGCAGATATTGTAAGAAATGAATCTTGCTCTCTGGGAACTGTATTTTAAATAGGATTTTTCCTATTTATTTCCTGGGAGTGCCTGCCCAGATTACTGATTTTATTTTTTTGCCTCCTGTGTTAGATCTCTCCCGTGATGAAGCTCAGTAAAGTATATGAAAAGGGATGACTGTGCGAGACACATCCTAGCATAAGAAGGAGGATTGTCAGAAGTATTTTTATACTTGAAGCTATTTTTGAACTGATAAGGCATTCTTCATGTGAAAGTTCAGCCTTTTTTTTAATCCTATAGAAGGTATAGTAGTGTGAGTTTATAAGGATCTTAGGAAGAGCGGTCCAGTGTTGAAACTTCTAAGAGGTTTAATTTGTTCCACTTGGTGTCACTTTATCTTTTTCAGAGAATGAGGTACATAATGTTAATCAGCATGAGCTGAAAATTTGAGTGGAGTGAGATGAGTTATTTTCCTCCATAAATCTTGCTGGTGTGCTAGGCTAGTAGGTTCTTTTTAATTATCACTTGACCTTGTTAGAAATTGGAGGGAGGTGAATAAATGGAATGCTACTGTATTTGAGTTTTCTGTAGCATCATAAGTTTGTAACAGGGAAGTTAAAACTTTCAGATGTTCTAAAAAAAAAAAAAAATCAACAAAAGAACAACAAAAAAAAAACTGGAAAAAGTGAAACAAAGACAGAAAACTTGATCCATACTGCTTAAGACCTAGTTATCTCCAATGGATTTTTTTTTTTAATTCCATCCATTACATTCGTTATATGTGTTTCAGCGTCTCTTGTCTGTGAAGTTTCTGCGTTTGAACAGCCTAGATCAAGAGTGAGGCAGGGAGAGTATTTTTGAAGCTCCCTCAGGATTAGAACGAATATTGAGGTGTAGACTACTGCAGACTTTCTCAGTGGCCTTGCTGAACTTCTCTAAGGTCATCTTGACTCTTAGGTCATTCTTCATAGATTACAGATGTATTAAGTTTAGAAAACAAGCTGCTCAAGAGTCAAACAGAGCTGACATCAAAAGAGCACCTCTTAATACTACTTTAAATAGAGATACTCAAAAAGATGCTCCCAGACTACATACAGAAAGGAACGCAGGACTGATGAATGGTAAATGCATCTCTAGAAAAATCTAAGCTTCTGAAGCAGTGGGTGGAAAAGAAATGCTTGGATTGGCAGTTTGTCAAGCCTGAATGTCATCTGTGAGCTGAAGGCTTAGGTGGAATGGAAGCAACTAAAAGTTGGTGTCCATTGCCAGTACTACCTTCAGCTCAAGCGTTCATTGGTGGTTCAAGCATTCATATGCTGTTGTAGTAATCACCAAGGAAATTAGTGGGACCAGTGAGGCAACCACTTTAAAAAGTCTTCTGGTTGATAAACATTCACAGGTGTGAGTTATAGTAATGTGAGCATCCTGATCATCAGATCAGTCAGAGTTGATGAGTGATGTCATACCTCCTGAGACATGAGGGAGCCTGGAGGTCTGCAGAGCAGCCTAGTGCCCTTGGATGCAGGTATGCCTATTCTTGCTGTGGTCATTCTGGGCAACTGTGTGTAGCCATCTTTCAGCTGAAGTTCTTGTGATTTTTATTTTTCCTTCCTTTGAAGCCACTGCAATGGGAGAAGGTGAAGAGAGGCAATCTTTGTTGAAAATGTTTCATGTTCTCTGTAAATGTGTGCTGGTTGTTCAGTTATCTGACTGCAGCTGAGGACACTGTGCTGTGCAGTAGCTCTTTGTTTAATGCTCATGATGCCATTTGGTGCAAGATACTTGAACTTAATTAATGTTAGCAAAACATTTCTTTCTCATCGTCACATTCCTTCAGTTCTTGCTGGCCAGTTGGCAGCACTAGGTACCCAGAGAAAACCCTGTCTCTCAGTGACATAGCTGCTGGATGAGACAGAAACTGTTTGGTTCTGGTTTTTGCACAGCAGCAATTCTCCCACTCAGTGCTTTGTTCTGTGGCTGTTACTTGTGGCAGCATCATCTCTCCTACTCCGAACCATCTGCTTCAGTACTCAGGGTCCGGTCTCCTAAAAGACTAGGTTAATTCAAGTTCTGTGGTGCTGTCAAATACAGCTGACTATCCTGGGGATGCAAACTTGGGTTAAGAATTACTGGATAAACTCTGCTTGTGCTTTGCCATTGCTTTTTATGGAAGCATAGGTGGGAAATAAATGAATCAAGCAGTCTGCTGTGATTGGCTTCTGTTCAGCCAGCTGGTAGATGAACTGCAGTCAGGGACTGATTTACAATTGTATTCAGTATCTGAATGAACTGAAGAAGTATTTTCAATGTTAACCAGTATTTCTTATGCTGCTTTGCAGCATTCTCCTCCCTCCTGGACAGCTAAATCCCTTATGCTGGTTCTCAGTTCTGATTTGTGTCATGACCATATTCCAGAGACAGATACAGCCTGACAAATACCATTTTTTCTGTTATGTTTGCGCTCATCTGCAAAGATTAATTCCTTAGCCTATTGCTTTGAATATGTTTCTCACCTATACTGTTGTATATTATCATTTGCACCTTTCTTTCTGCACATCAGACTTAAGCTTCTTGTCCTACCTTTGGAAATCCACTTCATCACCTATCCATTTTGCGTGCCATGTGCTGTCAGGAAGCTGAATCTGACTGCTAGTCATCTGTTATTGCCAGTCTTTATTGCTTATTCTTTCATGTTCGTCAAATAAGAATCATTGTGTTTCTCTTGTGATGTGCTGCATGACTTGAGAATACTAAATGTCTGCAAAATTCATTCTTCACATCTTTCTGTAAAAATCTCCATAGGTGTGCGATTAACAAAGAAAGAAGTTTGAATGATTATGCTGCTGGACTGCTGAGACCACTGCTCATATTTTCTTTTATTACCTTGTGCCTATGTTCCTTTCTTTGTCTATATGCACATACTATGCTGTAGTCTTATTTTTCTTGGCATATGCAGAGATGCTGGCTTATGCAAAAGGCCAAGAAGAGAACAGCTTTTTGTTTATATGTGCATTTCTGTAAAGCCTTACTTTTTTTTATACTTGGCCTAGTAAGTCTTCAGGGGAGTAAAGAGAGAGTAACGAGAAATGCTATGTACAGCTGAGTCTTTTTCATTATGAAAGCATGAACAGCTTTAACTCATCTAACAATGCATAAAAGACAAAGGAAACATCCAAAACAAAGTGCGTGTGTATGGTTCTCCTTACCACTTTTGCTGCTTGTTGAGAACCTTAACAGACCCCATAGCCTCTAATCAAGCTGTAAATTAACAGTGTTCAAGAAATAGCAGCCTGGTAGTGTATGGGGAGCTTGTGCTGAGGAAGAGGCATCTCTTAGTCTCTACATACTTCTCATCACCTTCTCTTTTGCTTATGTGCCCTGAATATATGGAGGGATGGGAGATTGATTGTCCTTGATGGTTGTCTGCAGCCAAAACAACACTGGTACAATCAATCTCTTGGAGAATTAGTACTTTTTTTTTTACACTGCTTTAGGGAGCAATCTCTCAAAATGCTATTAAATATAGTTTTCCAGTGAAATATGACTTTAGGGAAAGTAACAGAGCACTTTGTCAGACCTGGTCTGATTGTTTGCTGCTCATGCTGATGGATGTAAATTTATTCATTCATCTTACTCATAGTACGTCACCATAGAACCAGTACAGCTTTGGTTTGGAGTGGGATGGGTGGGCAAAGAAGAAAGACTAAGTCATATAGCAATCATGTTATCAAGGGATGGTTATGGAGTTACGTTTTGTCATGAGTTGTGGTATAACTCAGTGAACCTTTGTAGTGGTGGTCACAACGAGAGTGAAGCCTTAAAAGTTCTCATGGCTGACAGTGAGGTTCATTCTGAAAGGAGTTTACATTGCAGCTCTGTTCTGAAGATGGGCAGCATTCATAGAAAGCAGAAAGCCTACCTCTTGTATGGTTGCAAAAAAGTATATTCATCTTTATATTACCCTCAGGAATTTTCTGCTTACTTAGGTTTTTGTTTGATTTTTCTTTGTTAAAAGTTGCTCAAACTATTATCTGTAGACAAAAATAGGGCTGTGCGCTCTATGATCAGTCTCTTGCCCATGGTGTCTTTACAAAAAAGGAGATCATACGTCCCAGGGTCATGAAAATATAGTCTGGTAACTTGGCTAAAAAGAAGACGAACAAACATGTATGGAATGTGAGAGCCAGAAGTTTAGGGAATAGGCATGTTAGTGTCTTAAGTTGTTGAGTTTTTTTGATTGTCCCTTTCCCCAAATATATGTTCAAGTCTAACTCAAAGGCGAAGAAGTGATTCTTTGAGTCTCTGGGCTTTAATACTGAGTGACTGTGCTGCAGAAAGCATGCACTAGAAGCTGTGGATGTACATAGGGTGGGAAAACAGTCCATTTTTACCCATTCAGCACCAAGGAACCAGGTAATTCTCGTACATGATAGCTGGTGCAAACAAAGGCCAAATTATACTTGTGAAAGGATTAAGAGTTAATTGTAGAGGAAGGTAGGGTGCAGGGTTTTAATCACAGTGCTACTCTTAGAACATCTAGGGTATCTGATGAAGTTGTCGTTATATGAAATCCTTACCATGTGGGTTACAAAGTATTTAAAGCTGTTTAACCTTTTTTCCCCACTTGATGTTTTGTTCTGCTCCTGTGAAGTACACTCAAGACAGCACCACCTTGATTCAATGTTTGAACACTAGTGCTGTTTGGCACTGCTGGCAGAGTTCATTCAGACTGGGATTGAGCTTGCTTCTTACCAGTGATGGTTTCTGGGATCAGTTGTGTGATCTGGTAATGAAAGAATGGACTCCAAAGAGTTCTAAGAAAAAATTTCTGTGCTGTGGTTGACGTTCTTGTTTACTGGTGCTCTGTAGTGCTTATATTTGCACAACAGGGGAATCATGTAAGTGTAAAATGCATGAAGGGAAAACTAGTTCTACTTGCTTTCTTCATTTACACTGTCTTACTCCTGGATAAAGTAAAACCAACCTATTTTGTGATGTACTGCTGCTGTCCTCAAACTTGGAGTTCCCAAGGAAGGGCAAGGTTGTCTGTCATTCTGTACTTCTCTAACAAGTGTCTGTATATCTCTCTCTCTTGCTCAGGTTATCTCCTGCTGCATATTATGCTCAGAGGATGATTCAGTATCTTTCTCGGAGGGACAGTATTCGACAACGATCTATGCGATACCAGCAGAACCGTCTCCGCTCTTCCTCCTCCTCTTCTTCCACTTCAGAGAACTCAAGCCCAGCTGTAGAGGGAAATGACCTGGAATTTGATGATTTTGAGTAAGTGTGCATGCTGTCTTGCCCTCTTGCTAGTGTGTTGTCTGCAAAGGACCACTTCGTGGCTTCCTGCTGCTTACCAAGCAAAGACATCTCAGGCATCCTATAGGACCGTGATAAGTTTAGATCATTCATTCAGTCCTTCAATGAAAACAGATTGCTACAAATTGATCTTGTCATTTCTGTTATGAAAAATGAAAGAGGCTTCAGGCAAACTTGGCACATCATTCTATCTCAACCAGATTTAAAGGACTGGTTGAACAAAGGAAAGGAGAATTTTGTTTTGCCATGAAATTGATGAGGAGCCAAAAATATATTAGAGCCTTCAAATATTGAGGCAGAACAAGAGCAACTAGGAAGCTTTGCAGAAATTCATTCTGTAGTCTAAGGCTATTGGAGACAGCCAGCATGTTCCGTTACTTCTACTTTCTGTATCTATATGACTTTGTCAGGTTACTTGAAGTTTCTGAGATTGCTGTTTTGGAAGACTTTGTGCTTGTGAATCTGTGTTAAGGCTTAATTTCCTGTAAGGAGAGCAAATGGCTTCTCATGTCAAAATGAGGAATGGCCCTGCATCCTAACCTTAGAACTGCAGTTCTGTAAGCCACTGTATTTCTTTCTGAACAGTTGTACTGACAGACTTTTAAGTCTGCTCTCCAACATCTGCTTTTGGACTTTTAGTGATACCCAAAGTGATCCCAGAGAACAAATTTATAGCAAATCCTTTCCAATAAATGGGAATAGAGTAATAGGCCATTTGGATGGCATGGAAACAAAAAGCTCAGGCATTTAGTTTAAAATGAATTTTAGAAGAGAAGAGAATGACTGTTCTCATCTGTCTTCAGTGATTTCCTTTAAATAGGAGACTTTTCCCTTGATATTTTAAGTATTATAATGAATTGTTCCTCTTTTGTGTGTATTATGCTGAAGACATAGGATTATTGTGAACGTGGTTATAAAGGTAGTATATACAAACAGTGTGATAGGGAGCTGCGTTTGTCTGAGAGGAGTTTTGAGCCCCTCATTTATTTGGGCTTCTGTGTTGTTCCTACCAGCAGAGGATGCTGTCAACTTTGTTACTGTCAGAACTTTCATGTTTGCTTGCTGCAGTTGCACGTTTGAGATGGCATGATGCTAAAGCTCCATGCCCTCTGTGTCAGCGTGGAGTCCTTTATGAAGGACGCTGTTAAGACTGTTTCTAGAAAAGCAAGATATTAATCCCTTTCAAGTGGTGGTAGAATAGTTGTGGTTTTTTTTTCCTGGGTGTTATTTTGTGAGGCTGTTGTTTCATGCTCCAGCAGTTATTCAGAAGTATAGGGTGAATGAGTATCTCCCCTCTCACTGTGGCTTTGTTTGTGTTAGATGAAAATGAAGGGGGGTAAGGTAATGCAGAAGAGTCACTGACTAGTAGGTTTGCTCAAGCAGTACCCTGGCCTGGAAAAGCAGAAATGTGCTGGCTGCTGAGCCAGTTTAATAAGGTGGGCACCTCACAAGCGCAGACCTTTATTTCTTTTACTCCATTCCCTTCATCTGAGGCAATTAGTTCTGCTGGGAAAAGAAAAGCTGGTAGAATCTCCATTCACAGAGCCAGGCAAATACCTGCAGAGAAGTGTGTTCCCCTGCAGATAATATTCACATGGTGAGAGCACCCAGTCAGCGAACACTTCAGTGAACAAAGCTTATTGGTTGTCTTTCATTTCATACCAAGCAAAGAGAAGTGCTCATTCCTTACTGTGTAGTGGCTGAATTTGTTGGTTGAATGTTTCATACTGAATTCTTGTCTGTGCATTCAAGACATCGTCTTTTTCCTTCTCTGCTTCATTATTTCTCCTGGCTGATTAGAGAGAGCTGCTGTGCAGGGTCCTTTGATCTGGAACTCGTCTTGTGACTCATTTGATTTCTGCTGAGACTACACAATGAAATGTTTTGCACAAAATTCTTTCTTTGCCTTTTGACTCCTGTGTCCCCGTCTTTTACTTTGTAGCCTGAGCAGAGTCATATATTTCTTCCTTGCTCTAGTCTAGATGCTCTGATTTCCTTGCTTCTCCAGATCTGATGCATTACAGAGAATTATTTCTTTGTATAGCTGTATGCGGCTCATGCTTTCCTCTTTGTATCTAATGAACTACTCTCAATGTAAAAGCCATAGCAATTTGCCTCAATGCTTTATCTTTCTAAACTGATTAATGCAGTTGGTTTTTTCTTCTTAACTCTTGATCTCCAGGAAAATGAAAAGTGGAGATAGCATTAAACACCGGTTAGCTTTACTATATGTAAAGCTGTGGGCAAGGAACAAGTCTAGTGCATGTGCAGGGTGCCTACCAGACACTTCATCCTTGGCCCTCATTTTCTGTGGGGTTCTGAGGAATCTTCTCCTATAGGATTCACTGTTGCATCTTTTCAGCTTTGCTTACCTGATGGCCTAGTGTACAGGACATAGGAACTTGGCCTTTGTGCTGTTTGTGTGCATGAGGCCCATAAATTTAAGCTAAAGCCTCTTGTCCTGCATGTCAATATCTTGATTCCATTTTCTCCAGAATGCCTGCAATTTCTCCAGAATCCTATTTGAATTAATTCATAAATATATTTTGTTTGTGGTAGCGATAGCTGTAGTGTTGGTATAAGAATGTGAAGTAGAGTGTTTTTTTTTATAGGTATTAGTAATATTCTTTCATTACACCAGCTGCTATGGGCAGAGGGAGGAGGGAGACACAAGCTATGCCTGTATTATTTGATCTAATAAGATGTTATCTCTCTGCATGCACTGCCTGTGTTTAACCTGTCACTGTTGTCATCTCACTGCTTATTAAATACAACTGACAACTGTAAACTTAGTCATGTCTGCAAGAAAGTATTTTATACAGACTGTAATGTATATACAGACTGTAATATTAGGTTATTAACAGATAAATTGATATGAGTGGGTTTTTAGGTTAGCATTCTATGAATCCTAAGCTAAAATGAAAAGGTTTCTTGTATTCTGGAATAAGAGTCTCTGAGTGGCGAATGACATCACTTAATTCTTCCAAAATAACTGGTCTACAAAGAATCTATTTTAACAAGTCATAGATGTTGAACTTTCTAATTTCAGCGTCTTTCAAGTGTCTTCTGTTTTAGAGCACATAGTAAGTTTAGATTTATGGAGCTGAACTGTATTTTCACTTCTTCAATAAGTTTGACTGGATCTCTTCTGGATCCTGTTATTCTGGAGTAGTTAAAACACTGGAGGCTGTACTTCCAGGATTCCTTGGATATCACATATTAATTTCTTGTGTATAATTCAAAATCAGTCATCCTAATCATCATGTGAAGCTGTTTCTGCAGGTTAATTTTCCCATGTACCTTTTTGTCTGCAGCAAATATGGGAAAGAATATAGGTTCTTTTATCTGCCAGACTGAAAAGCAGATATATAGTACAGTGTACCTCCTTGTCTGAAAGCCTTCCTCAAAAATCCTTCAGTTCCATAAAGACTTTCAAGCCAGGGCTAAAGTTGTGGCTGTGGCTGACTCCTGCTTTTGAGGGCCAGCAGCCTGGTAGAATGTAGTTATGAAGGATCTTGGAGATAACACTTGTTTAACATTTGCAGCTCTTTTTCCTCTTTTGTCCTTTTTCATTCTTCTCAAGAGGATGTGTGTTGGAGCATTCGGTTGTGCCATTGTCACAAAGTAGGAAGGTCTTTACTGTGTTGTCTCTATACAAGAAGGGCTTCACCTCCCAGACTTGAGAACTTGTTTTGGTGCATTATCTTTTTTCTTTTGAGACATTTTAGAGCACCCAGACAGAGAATATGAGCTCCATAGGCACTGTTCTACTGAGACCATAAGGGGCACTCTGTTTTTGTGGAAGCAGTCTCTTGCTTAGCGGAGATGATGAATCACCTGTGGAAGGATTACAGGAATCAGGGTGAGATCAATTAGCTTTTTTAGTCAATTTAAATCCTGACAGTTAAGGCATCTCTGGAGCTAGACTTCTCAGATGGGCATCTAGTGGGAGAGGTCCTTCCATAAGCATGAAGAGCCTACCATGTTTGTTTTCTGCCACTCTCAGTTGCATTATTGATGCTGTCACAGCTAGAAGTGGCAAATTCAAGTTCCTCCAGTAGTCTCTTGTCTTAAAAAGTTCAGTGATTGAAACCTGCCAGCTGTTTGCCACTTTATTGGATCCACGTCTCACTTTTCCAGACTTTTCCACTCTTCCATAGGTAAAGTGTTTGGTTTGGTGTTTTGTCAGTCAGTGTTCTGCTTGAAGCTGGCATTTTGGTTTAACTTTATGTATGAAGTAGGAAAGTTCATGGCTAATTAGACACTCATGCAAAATATCCAGGCAATCACTCTTCCTTCAGAATCTCTTAATTTTAAATATATTTTCTTCTTATATTTTTTTTAGAAAGCTTGACATGTCTTGGTACCTGAAAATATTAAGAACTGCCTGGAAGCAGTTGTGACTGAATTAGTATTATCTGAGAAAAGCCCAAAGGGACACTCAGTGGCCATGGGAACGTGGTCACTCAGAGTGTCACTTAGCTCAGGGTTTTGACTCTTCTTGCTGTTGGTTGTCAAGAGGAATGGTGGAAGCTGGTTGTGGGGAGTTGCATATCACAATGAAAAATTAGCATGTAGTTTTCTTAATGGCCAAATGGAAAGAGGTGTTTGGATGGTTTAAGTGAATGAGGGAGAAGAATTTGAGATTACCACTTACTGAAATAATTTTTTCCTTATACTTGTGAAGGAATTCCATGCTTGTTTTAAAATCCAGTTTCTGCCTTTTCAATCTGAATACATACTGTTTGCTGGAGATGCAGAACTATTAAAGCACTAATCTGTAGAAATGCAATCAATTCACATTGTACCTGCTGGTTTCCGAGTCCACTGTGCATTAATCTATTTCAGAATGCTTTTTTCTTCCTGTGACAACATTCAGCTTCTACAGAAGAAACTCCGGAAAGTAGTACTGGGGCTTTCTTGTCAGGAGAAAGGAGAGTTTAGAAGGGCAAAAGCTTTTGTGACATTTGAGATAAGTATGGAGCTTTTTATCTGCAGTCCAGGACTGCAACTAAGAGCAATTCTGTTGTTTCTGAGAGAAAAGCATAGGGAATCCCGGAAGTAAGGAAGAAGACTATTTTGTAAGATGACTGTAGCTTAGCCACACCTCGGGGTGGATGGGATGTCAAGTGTTCAGTTCTGATACAGTGAAGATGAGAGAGAGAGAACTTACCAATGATAGCCTTTTGGCATAGTGATAGAAAGGTAGCTTAGCTAAACAGCAAGGTTTTAACAGCTATTAGACTTTTGTTTCTTTCTTACTATTGCTATCCTGGTGTTTACATTTGAGGTTAACAAAACACTCCAAGGTGGAAAACGCATATGGATTCTATGTGTTGCTGAAATGTTGATAAAAAGAGATTTTTAGGATCTTTGGTTCACCAGAAAACTGCAGAAAGAACAGTAATTTCTTTCTGGAAGTCTTAGATGGAAAGTTTGTCATCTGTCTCTCCTACGTGAGCACCTGCAAATAATACTCTTGTTAGTGTTTTGTTACTTGAGTTCAGAGATAAATATAAAAACCAGGATTGCTGTTTGTTGTGTGTAGCTGCCTTTGTTGTTATTTTCTTCCCAGTGCCCCTTTATCTGTTGGTTTTTTTTGTTTTTTTTTTTTTTTATGCAGGCTGATTGGATCTTGATGGTTGTGTTTGTTCTTTTTCACTCTGGTATAGGTTTCTGGAGCAGTTAGCACTAGGATGTTGCTTCTAGATACATAGCAATTTATGTTAATTATATTCATCATCTTAAACACAGTTGCAGGCTAAGAATGCTAACAAGTCCTGGATGAATGGGAATGATACTGAACCTACTCTTTGAACTTCACTTTTCAAGGATTAGTGAGAGTCTTAGTTTGGCTTGTGATCTGCTCATAATAGCCTTCAGCTTCATTTTCCCTGTTCTTTTTATCTTTATCTTTTGTGACAGTCTTTTATATTCTCCTTATCTTGGTCTTAATGTCTAATAATACTGCCTGGATGCAGTGACAGGCAATGACTTTTGCCTTGCAGGAACACTGCAGGATATTGCTAACCTCTCTAGCATAATGCTGTTTTACCATTAAGTCAGATTTCAGCAAGGCGAGTGTCTTCCTAGCAGGGTGGTAAAGGAATGAGTGCCTATTGGAAGGTGACAGTTGCCAGAAAAGCTCACATCATATCCCACACTGTATGTTGCCTGGGCTTCTTGAAACAGTCTTCAGGTCAAGACAGAATCCTTCACCCTTCTGAGTTTTTCTGCCACTTAGGCTACTTAGAAGCTATATTCATTGTTTTCTTCTTGCCTGTATTTACTGTCTCTGAAACTCTTAAGCTGAACAAGGTCACCTGGTAAATGATGTCTGGTGTTGATGAGAGTGTTTAGGAAGCATTTTTGTTGCTGTCCATGCAGAGCAGGCAGTGGTTAGCCTTCTGCAAGCCTGTAGAACTGACAGTTGAGTTAATTGTGCAGTTATGTTTTCATTTCTGTCTCTTGGAAGAGCAGCATAGTAATAGTCAACATATTCTATTTAAAAAAAAAAAAAGCTAGTGCTTGCTTTTGACGCTTTATTCCAGTACTGAAATCCAATGGGGCAGCTGATGTGTCTTTGCTGTACAAACTGTTGAATGAGCACCAGTTGTGAAGTGATTAGACTTACCCGTAGTGATGCTTTCACTACTCATGTTCAAGCACTTGAAAATGCCCAG
Source organism: Numida meleagris (assembly GCF_002078875.1). NCBI lineage: Eukaryota > Metazoa > Chordata > Aves > Galliformes > Numididae > Numida > Numida meleagris. The sequence goes on from NC_034414.1 coordinate 24,015,123, forward strand.
CTAAAGGGTCTCCATAGAAAGGTGGTTGTAATGTTGGGTGATCTTTTTTCTTTTTTTCTTTTTTAAGAAAACATTGAATAAAGTTGTTTCCTCAGTACTGCAGTGTCAGTTCTAGGCAGGAGTGTAGGGATTCTCTACTTCTGTCCAGCTTCTGTTTCTGTTTTCTAAAGATTTGATGTGGCTATGGGGTATAACCTTTTTCTAAAAGGTGTCATCTGTTTGAAAGTTCACCACGTAGTGAGGTGATTAGAATAGAGTCAACTGGATGCCTGCTCTGCTCCTAGATAAGAGGGTTTTGTTGTGATTTGAAATTAGTGTTTCTCTGAAGCAATTAATCCTCAGCATTTAATAGGAAAGTGCTGCTGTTTCACTTGCCTGGGTGACAAATCCTCTCTTATGTGATGCTTGTCTGAAACACTTGATCTTCTGAAGTGCCATTTTTAATCTTGTAAATACATTTCCCTAAGAATAGCCCTCTAAAATGTAATCAAGGCTGGAGGTTTTGCTTCCCTCTAGTCAGGAGAGCCATTAGTAACACAGCAATCTACAGTACCATTGCTGTTACAAAGTTTTAGTTGATAAATACATGGGAACACCAGAGAAAACTTTTCTTGAAAAAACTGCCTGTCAAAGACTGACATTTAAGACTTCAAAAGAACATAGGAAAATGGAAAGGCGCTATGTCTTGAGTGACTTACCTAACTTCTTAATCAATTATCATATGAAGTAGCTATGTAAAGAATCTCTTAGAATCATAGAATTAGCAAAGTTGGAGAAGACCTACAAGATCATCCAGTCCAGCCATCCACCTACCACCAATAACCCCACTAAACCATGTTGCTCAACACAACGTCTAGACGTTCCTTGAACACCTCCAGGGATGGTGACTCCACCACCTCCCTGGGCAGCCCTTTCCAGCCCCTGACCGCTCTTTCGGAAAAGTAGTATGAACTTTTCTAGTTTTTCTCTCTCCAGCTGGACAGCGCTGCTGTTTGCAGTTTCAGTATTTTTATTCTTCAATTTTGTTGGACTTCCACTGTTAACATTTGGGAGTCTGTTCCATGGTCCAAATACACTTAGTGCCAGCAAAAGCTTTTAGTGTAGCATATGCCTCTTTTTGCTTAATTTTTCTTGGTTCTTGTTGTGTCCTTCTGTTCTGTCTTAAGCACTTCAGTAATGGTCATCCCTTTCAAAGACAGGTAGAGAAAATTATGCTTTTAATCTTTACGAGACTGTACATTCTTTGAAATCAAAGTTTTAATCCTTCTAATGTCTGTGAGTGTTGATATTTATTACCCTTTTTGATATGTTCAGTGTACTGTACTTATGTATTTGTACCTACATGTGAAAAAAAGTCTCTACTTGGAGATAAGCCAGTTGTCGTGAATCTTTTCTGTTAAGCATGTTGCTGTTTTTAGGCAAGATGCTGTTGTCCTCTGTCGTAAGTAGGATTGGTCCCCTTTTTCTGGGTTAAGCGTACAGATTTTTCAAGACTTAAGGATTGTGAGTAAAATAGCATCTACTGGGTGGAAACTGTGTGCTTTTAAGAGACCGACCTTATTGATCCAGGATGTGTTATTCCAACTACCATGTCTTTCTACAGAGTTACAACAACTTGCATCATGACTTTCATCTTCTACGATACGTGTGTCTTACTGAAATATTGAGAATGTCGAGGTTTTATTTATGTTGTGTTTACTTCCCAGTTTTGAGAGGCTTATTTCCTAGAAATGCTTCTTGTTTTCTCAAACCCTGTTTGCAGGAGATGCTTAGGATCTTGCAAGATTAGCCATAAAAAAGCCAAAGTTCTAACATTTTCTGGTGTTTTGATCCTCTCAGTTGTATAGCCAGTTGTTAATTTACTGTAATTGTGCTCACAACACTGTGTGTCTCTTACTCATCAGTAATGGTGCTAGGAAGTGGTTGACATGTTCTTAGAATCACTAGCAAACATAATGTGCCTCCACACTCCTTTTTCTTCATGCTTCTGTACCCTTGATGAAGCATTATGTGCTTTGTCTTGTAGTCCTATGCAGCTCTTGTGAGTATGCCCTTCACTGTCTAAGTCATCTGTTTCCATCTAAATCCTCAGAGAACCATATGAACTGCACAGGTTCTGTTTCTTTTTCATGGCCATTGTAATAACATTCTACATGTACTTTCTAGAGGACCTGGGTCAGATTTGACTAGCCTCCAAAGCCAAATAAGTCTGTACTTTCTGGTGGCCTCTTCTGAGCTCTTGATACGGTCTTTGTGCTGCTCCTGCCCTCCTTCTGCTTCATGTGAAGTAACTTTCTACAGTCTTAGACTACTACTAGCAAGTATGGGGAGATGCTTCATGTTTGAATTACTAACAAAGCTTTTCTTGATGGTGTAACTGAATCCAGTGCCAACCCTTCAAGATATTTGTAGATGCCACTTTACTAGTTATTTAGCATTGGAATGAAGTGCAAAAACCTCTGCAATAGAAATTGATCTACCATTTTAAATTTGATCAGATGAAACGCTATAAAATGCCAAAAATATGGAACAATTGGCTTGGTCTGGCATGATTTGATTCTTTCGTGCTTGTGCGGCTTTACTGGCACTGGCTCTGATAATTAAATGGCTTTTCAAAATGGTCCTTGTTGACCTAATTCTGTTGGCAATGTAGTCAGTGGGAGTTTTAATGTTGACTACAATGGGAACAGTTAGACCAACAGATTGCATTAGAAATTCCATGCTGTGTGTTTAATTTCAATTCCTAATACAACAATTTCTAAATATTAAAGATTACTGTTGCCAAGATTGAAAAGCAAAACCTAGGTTTTTTTCCCCCTTTTCTGACAATCTTGACTATCTTCTATATTCAGTCTGTTACTAATGAGGTAGCAGAGTTACTAGATGAGAAATAAAGCCTTTATTTTCCAAACTCTAGAATTCAGAGTTTTGCATCCCTATATCTGTTTTCACAGCCATTATTTCCACTCCATTATATATACTTCAGTCAACAGGCAAGAAAAGTACCAAGAAGAAATCTAGTTTACATTAAACTTTCATCCTTCTGCCCTGTAAGCTCCACAAGCCTTTTTGAATGTATGGGAATGTTGCTTTCTCTTCCTGCTCCATTCTGGGTTAATGCTATTTTTTTCCTACCAACTCTTACTAACCATGTTGCTCTTTTGAATTATCCCGTGCTGGTATCTAAGCAAGTTACCTGTAACCTGAATTCTGGGCCAGACCCTTTAAGTTTGTTGACCATTTGTTGGTGTTTGCAGTTCTTCTCAGACAAACTAGTCTGTTCTTGTTTCTTCTTCAGAAGTTTCCCTGTGCCATTTGCTTTTGCTGGTGCACTGACAGCAAAGGATATTCCAAGAGACTTTACAACCCTGTTACAACACTTGCTGTGGCACACTGATTTCATTTATTTTTGCAGGGAAGCTGTTGGGTCGTTTTACAGAGGAAGCTTATGTGTACAAACACACTGAGGGATCCATCTTTTCAGGTTATGTTAATTAAACTATCCACTGCAAATAATTAGCTGAATGAGTCTATAGGTAGTTGGCATTAGGTAGGAATTGGAACATGAGGTTTTCACTCCTACTTTAGAGAACTTTGTAGGAAGCTTTTAGTTTCTTGCAGGAGCGCTTCACGCTGGCACTGCAGTCAGTCTAACATCTGCTCTCCTCCCTCTGTCAGCAGGCGGTGTGTGGTACAGAAATAACACAAAGTGCCACCCATCTTTACTGATCTGTAGAGCTTTTTATTTTCCTTTTTAGAAGGTGCAGAAATAATCTTCAGCTGGCACCAAGGTAATATCAGCTATTCTAGCTTTTCAGCAGTAGATGCTCAAAAACTCTTACATGACGTTGAGCATAGGAGTTTAGATATAAATGACTCTGTAAATTAGTGATTCAGAGTAATGTTTGGTAATATTCCTTTTTCACACAAACAGCTAAGCAAGTGTATCTTACGCTTCCATTCTGGTACTTGGAAATTTTAGCTTTCTCACAGGATAGTCACTGTTTCTCATTCCAAATCCTGTTGCATAAGTTACAGGGTAATGGTAGTTAGAATGGTGGCGGTTTAAATTTTATTTCCTTATTTTAATTTTTAAGGGAATCTTAATCTGTCTCTCATGGTGTAAACTGAAGAAAGTATAGTCTTTTCTTTCCCTTTCAGGCTTTTTGTATTGAGTGGGTTATGTAAACAGAGTCAGGGACAGTAAAGGAGTTCTCCCATCTTCCTCTCCAGTTCACCAGACAGCATGTGTCCTAAAATGTTCCTGTGGATGAATTTTTGGTAGTGCCATTTTAAAATACTGGAATTAGTATTAAAGACTCTTGATTTCTGCTGTTGGAGGCTTTGCACCTTGACATTTTTTAATTTACTTGCTCAAGCTAATTCCTCATTCCTTTCGAAGCCTGTTGTAGAGATTCACTTTATCTGGGTAGTTCTACAGGGTGTAGTCCTGCTGTTCTTCTTGCTGTCATTTATCCGTTTCAAGAGCATCTTCTGATTCTAGCAGATGTCCAAAAGAAGATCCTGAAAACCATTTTGCTTTTGTTCTTCCAGGGCTGAATATCAGCATAGTTTCAAAAACAGCTACATGAACTCTTAAAAATAAAAATCTGTATTTCTTGTCTGACTTTCACTAGCTCTTACTGTGTGTGGCAGGATCTGGAACAGGATGCTTGCTGTCCCCTTTGGCCTTTTCTCTTTAGCGGGAAAAGTTGATATGTCAGCACTCAGACTTTTCAGTATTTCTTCTGTTATTGATCTGCTTCCTGACAGAGTGGAGGCTTCTGATAAAAGACCAGCAGCATCTTTTATTTTGCTGATTTCAGGAACCCCTGCTGGTTTCACGGAAACCTCAGGGAGAGGTGTGGCTTTGGCTGTGAACAGCAAACACTGTGTCTGCAGCAGGAGGAGAAATGGTAGCTTTGAGCTTTGATTTAGATTTTATTTTGGTGAAATAACTTGAAATGCTAATGAGCTTTGCAGAACAACCTCTGCTCTTGTGTTCTTGGTTCCTCAAGTGTGTGGGAAACAGCCATGCAATGGACTTTCTTCTCAGCCCACGTTTCTTGCTCACTGACTTTAAAAAAGCAAAACAACAAAAAAAGAAAAAAACAATCCCAACCACATGTACAGCTTGCTGGAGCAGGTTAGGAATGCACTGTTAGTGTGTTGCATAAGGAATATTTAGTTTTCTAGTGATTCTAGGGGTCTGTAAGTAATATTTTACCCACAGCTGCCTGGGAGGAGGGCAGGTAGAACTGCAGTCAGATGGGGGTCTGGAATCCGGGGGAACATACTTGCTGCTTGTGCAAGGTCATGCAGAAATTAGATTTCTGAACTGAATGCATAAAGCATTGTGAAGATCTGTTTCAGAACTCAAGTCAATGATGGAATGTTGCTGTTTTCCTTGCAGTTTTAGAGTTGTGTAATTACAGGCCTTCTGACATCTATGAATGCAGTGTCAGGAATTTTGGTTGTTGGAGGTCCTTCAGTATGTGCTCCTGCTTGATGTGGGGTTGCTTTTGCCAAAATCAGCCATGAATTTGTCTAGCTCTGCCTTGAGACTTCCAAGGATGGCAATTCCACATAGCTGTTCTGGGCAGCCTTTTTGGTCTTGCATTGTTCTGGGGAAGAAGGCTTTCCTGTGCCTGCTGTAGGACAGCAGATAGTAATCCCTTTCACCTCATTCTCCAAGGCACAGTCGTTTGTTGTGAAACGGAATGAGAGGTTTTTGAGGAGATATGGTTTTGTCTGATACCACTTAACATTTCTGACTTCACAGGAAAATCTTGTGAAAAGTGAAATTTATTTTAATTGTGATGGCACTTAAACTGGACTTCAAAGGGAGAGAGCTCAAAAGGATAGTCTGCAGACGATGTTCCTTAGCCAGAACTTCTGGAAATGAACAGGTGAAATGTAGCACATTTCCTTGGCTAGCAGAACATTTTCTTCAGGACTGTGGTGTGCTTGTTTTTGGCTCAAATCATGAAGCTTCTGGTTCATTTGTTTGGGTACTGACATGAATTAATTGAGTGTGATTTTGTTGATGCTTTTGAGACACTGAAAAACAATGAGGAAATTGTATGTTAGGTAACCTATATGCAAAACTATCCGACATCTCTGGTATAATAAGCTGTATGGATTTGGAACATAAGAAACATATGACTTATGCAAGAGAACCGTTAAAACTCAGTGACTCAAGATGACTAGCTGACATTGCTTTTTTTATCCTTTCATGGACAATACTTCATTACACTGTATTTTCAGTGTGCAATATTTATTTGTTTTTCTTTTGCTGAAGGGACAATGGAGACCGATCCAGGCACAGAGCTCCCCGTAATGCCCGCATGTCTGCACCATCGCTGGGGCGTTTTGTCCCAAGGTAAGGCTTTTACATATAAGAATAGAAGGATGCAAAAATCTTGGAGGAGCTAGTTGCAGTAAAACTTTATGGTACTTTCAGATCAATTACCTTTCTTGCGCAAGGCTGCTCTTTTATTAGTTGGCAATTTATGGAACTCCTGAGATGGCATGTTAGCATCATCAGTGGTTTTAGCATTTCTTACCTGCGTGTTTGGACATAATAGGAAGAGAAAATAATCTGATGAGAAATTCTCAGTGAGACTTGCTGGTTTAAGATTAGGAAGCTACTGTGGGTGGTAGGGGATTTGCCTGATGGTGACTTCAAAGCCACACTGATCAGCGGAAGATCTAATCTGTAACTTGCCATTCATTTCAAGCAGTGAAGTGGCTAGGTAAGCAAAGAAGTCCAGTCTTCCTTCTGCTATAGTGTGCTGAAATCTACTCATGTTTCCTCAAAGCAATTGGTGTAGCATACTGGGATGTGTCGTCTTCAGGTAAATTTACTGTCTTTGTTTTTCAGACGCTTCTTGCTGCCAGAGTACTTGCCTTATGCTGGAATTTTCCATGAAAGGGGACAGCCTGGTTTGGCCACTCATTCTTCTGTCAATAGGGTTTTGGCAGGTAATGAGATTTCCTTGTTTGTAGTTGTTGTGTATGTTATTGTTATTTTTCTCATGAATCTGTGCAGAAGAGGACCGATCAGGAAAAGGCTAATTCCAACTGTTGATGTTTTAAGTCCCCTGAAACAAGAGAGAGGACTGTTAGGGCATGAAGGTAAGCTATCATTCAAGTGCTTGAGCATTGCAGATTCCATACTTCAAAGATGTGTATGGGAGACTCAGTGTGATTTGGGGAGGGGTGCTGTTAACATTTCTCTTTCTTTAGCTTCCTTCCCTATTTCTAGATGTCTTTTACTTAACAACCTGACAGACTAATGATCAGTTTGCTGCAGGTCCTTCTAATTGAATTATAGGGTGCCTTGTTCGAGTTCTGGCTGGCAAGATGCACACAAGGCAGTGCAGGATTCAATTAGGATCTTAATAAGTGTGTATTAAAAAACTAGGCTGCCACCACATATGGTGCACAGGCATTTGGGAGCCTTAAAGGGCAAGTGGAGGCGGGAGGGGATGTGGAGGGGAACAAGAGTCAACACACTCTGGCAGTCCATGAATGAAATGGTTCTGGATGATGTAATTCTTGAGGGTGCTTTTTTTGCTGGTTCTGAGTTGCTCTGTAATTAACCCAAATGCAGGGAAGGCATCTTGGAGCTTGAGGGAGAATGAGGGACAAGGTATGGACAGATAGGCCAGGATGTGCTTTTTCCTCTTTGTGGGCAGTTACATCACTGAAAGGAGTGCTGTAAGGATCACTCAGACTCTTGAGAGATCTTTAGCTTGTCGTAAGCTATAATAAGCTATGCCTAAACCATGTTGAGCCTACGCTGGAGATTTCCCAACCATTCTGGTGTGGAGCTATGGTTTTTGTATGGCTCATTTTGTAGGACAGGGGTCTTTGTCTTTGATTTCTGGTTCTTAAGTGCAAGAAACGCCTCCTGGATTTTTGTCTCTGGTCATTTTTGTCTGAATGAATGTATAGTTCATAGACCTTGTTGCAATAGATAGGCTCCAAAGCACCTCTGCTATTTTTTTTATTAGGAAACTGTGGAATTAGCCTGAAGCTTTAGCTGACGCATGTACTTTCCCATGCTTGCTGCCTGTGTGGGCTTTGGTAGCTGGCACATGGAAACAGCACGCTGGCAGATAATTACTTGCTGCCAGGCAACACTGCAGAGCTTTTCTGTAGCCCAGCTTTGCAGGAGACACCTGCCTTCAACCCTCTTCCAGCCCTTCTCACAGTCTGCCTATTCTTTAGTGACTAGGAAGCAGCCTGGCTTTTTCTCCTTGCACGTTTTAGGGAATTTGAGCCCCAAAATACACATTTGCTGTTTCCAGCATGCATGCCAAGATGAACAGAAGAAGATGGAAGTTGTAATCATGGGGCTTCCAGCAGACAAGACCAATCCTTTCTGTATGGCACTGCGCTGAATGTACTTCAGGAAAGGTTTGTTGGCTGCTGCAGTGCTATGGTACCTCACGCTGGAAATGGCTGGGATTCCAGAGTGAAGAATTTCATTGACTTAAATATGAAAATAATTGATTCTCCTAATGCAGCAATTCCTTGTCATATTTTATTTCAGCATTCTGTTTATTTTGGTCTATACCTACACTTTCAGCTTTCAAAATGTTTTACACTTGCGTTCAAAAACGTGTTAATGTGTTACAGAAGCCAGGAAAGTTGAAGATGTAAATATTAGGTGGAGGTGTGAAGGATGAGAACGAGAAAACGAGGTGGCAGTTGTGGAATAGAGAATTCCTTGTGGTCATTAGATCAGTCAGCAGCACTGGTGTTTTTGATAGTGTATTTTGGGGCTATTGAAAGTTGCAATGCAGTCAGTATGCCTTCTTTTCTAGTTTGCCCTTGCCGAAGTGGTAGTTCTTTCCTCACTACTGTAGTGAAAAAAACTCATGAATACTTTAACCCTGGCATGGCAGTTACAAGTGAGGTTGCCAGGCTTGGCTGAAGAAAAGTCAGTCATCTTCCACTTCAATCAGGCTAATCTAAGCTTCATTGCCTTAAATTGCTTCATCCTACGGTTCATCCAAACTGTCACTTCTGAATTTTTTTTAAATCCATAAATGCCAAATGTATTTCTTATGCGACCTCTACAGGATTTGAGGAAGATGCCAGAAAACATATTCCTAACCTGACAGCTTGCATAAAAACTGACAATAGACTTCTGTGGTCACGTATCAGGGAGAGCTGTTGGTTACACTTCTCCTGTCCCCTGTCCCATTATTGTATGAGGAGAGGAAATAAAAGAAGCAGACAGATCTTAAGGGTTTGCGTTTTTTGTGATGCGCTGACTAAATTTCTTAGTGTCAAACTTCTTGCTGTCAAGTTCTGTCTGCATTTACTTTCAGATTTCTGCTTTATATGAACAACTTTCCATTATTTAATGTTGTTCTTCTGCAACTCTTAAGGATGGTAGTTCCATGCTAGGTGAGAATGTCTTGTGAATAAATGCAATCTTTTATGAACTCCCCAAAATAACGAGTTATCTAAGCAGATGGGCTAGCACAGCAACAGCACTGTAGATTTGACAGCATGGCGTTGTTGGTATGGGAGGGCTTAAAGATGGCAGGCAGGGCTTAGGTCAGGGTTAGATACGCTTGTACTGGTCAGGGACGTGCAGCCATCCCTGCTCCAAAGCACTTCCAGGTGAAGGTAGAAAAGGTGACAACAGATGGATAAAGCAGATGGGAGTTCAGGGTGGGGGGGAATTAAAGGATAGTAGTCAACATGACAGACAGATATCTCATGCCAGCAGTCTAATTTGCATATAGCATTGGAACAAAAACAAGTCCCAGTAGCACCATCCTTCCCCAGTCATCTACTGGTGCAGCGTAGATCTGTATGTTAGCAGATATGATACTCTACATCACTGCGTTTTGTGGCACCAAGTAAAACACTGTGTGAAAATTTATTACATTGACATTGTTACCTGTAGCATTCAAACTTGTAATCACACCAAAAAGTGTTGGTAGTTTGACAAGTTATATTTTCCTGTAAAGTCTATGTTGATTGGCAGTAATTACACTGTCCTCCTTTAATCCTTTATTAACTGAGTCTTATATCAGCTTTTTCATTATTTTGTCTGGAATCAATGTCAGGCTGACAAGACTGACACGTCTCATCCTATTTCAACCTTTTAAAATACTGGTATAACACTAACATATTTTTCAGTCTTCCACATTTGCCTTTTATTTCAAGACTCATCAGAAAAACTGGGAGTTTGTTTGGCTTCTGATGTTCTTGGTAGTGTGGGCTGTAAGCTGCTCTTTGGACTCTTCTCTCCTCACTGAACTGACGTAAATGATGGGGTTATGATCTCCAGGGAGACATCCATACAGTGAAACCTAGTTGGATTTTTTTTTTTTAAAGTGTCACTGAAAATGATAAATACATTTTGGCTTTGTATTCAATAGGACTGACCTATTGCATGTGATGGACTACAGCATCTTGGGACTGTTTGTCTTCTGGTTTAACCAGCAGACTGTGTGTTTTCTTTTTGTTCTGATAGGCATTTGTGCCTCCCAAGAGAGACCAAAGAGCTGTTCTGTGGGATGAGGTTACACGTTTCTTAATGGGAGTTAGTGCTGTGGCAGAGTTCAGCAGTGTAACATGCTTGGCTCTGGATCAAGGAAGACACAGCTCAACATTGTTTACCACCACCTACTGTTTTTTTATGTTGCTTTTTTTAAAAAATATTTTTCCTTGAGGCTGAGTACTTCTATCCAGTATTTCGTTTGCAGATTTCTTCATCCTAAGTCATACTGTGAGCAGGGTACTGAGTAGTTTGAGAACATGGATGTTTTTTTGGCATCTAATTGTAGACAAATGTAGGTCCTAATATGTTGTTAAAAATGAGTAAATATTCTTTATATATGCTTTTTAAAAATCCCCTTCATTCCTACTGAAGTGCTTCTGACCTCTTGTTTGCCTGCGTGAACTTTTCCTTTAGGCGTTATAGTAATTACCTGACTACTTCAGGATGGACAAAGACATGCCGGTGGTACAGTGAAATAAAGAAGGCATTGGTTTCGGTTTAGTGCAAGCTCAGAGGAAGACAGTCAGTTTTTGCCAAGGAACTTTGCAGGGGGCCTTAAAAATTGACACAGATGCCAGTTTGTTGATTTTCCTGTTAATCAGCAGGAGATCTTCATATGAAATTTTACTGGAAATGCTTCTTTCTCACCTTGCTTTGGTTTAATAGACATCTTTCAGTTATGTGCATCTCAACAAATAAAAGTTTTTTTTCATTGCATGGATACAGATTGTGTTTGTGTGTTCTGACTTTGCCACCAGACTTTATGTATTGAAATGCAATCCAGCACAGTTGCTCCAAGTTCTCCATCTCGTGGGGAGATCCACACTCAGCATAACTTAAGGGCTGAATGATACGACAGTCTACGTTTACGGGGTTTGAGTGATTTCCTTGCTATTTTAGGGTAATCGATTCAGACCAGAGACTAAACACGCGTTTTCAAAAAACAAGCTTGGTATTACAGATTTTTCCATAACTTATCCCTATTCAGTATATAGCTTGCTACAAGGGTGATAATGGTACAGCTTTTGATCTCTCTGTTTAGGTGCCAACAAAGTTGTGTAATACAAATTGTAATGGCTATCCCTTGCACTGGAATAGTGCTGAAGCAATAGGTGAAATTAGGAAGCGATATTCTTAAACTTAGTAGTACTGGAATGTTGACAGCCTGCCTTTGATTTGGATTGTTGGACTTTGCGTATAGTACCCAGATGATATTTTCACAAAATCATATAAACTGTCCCATTGTTCAAAGCTGGCATCCCTGGGAGAATTCCAGGTCATATGCCTTCAAGTGATGCAGGAGCTCAGCTTCTTGTTTCTGTATTGCCAGAAACCATTAAGGCTAAATTGCTAGAGCGTTTGAAGTTTTGTTTAGAAAAAAATTATCTAAGATGGTGTGTAAATATTGTTTTTTCTCTGTGATGGGAAGATTTGTATGAGGTCATGATAGTTTTCCTAATGAGAATTAGGGCAATGACCCAATGATGTCTCCTGCTGAATGTTCCCAATCTGTTAGCACTCTAGCTGTGTTAAGAGCTCGCTTGTTCAAATACAAGTGAATGACTCTAACTCAACATGAGTTAAAATGGATGTTGATGAGCCTCTGACACAGACGATTGGGAAGATATTTGTTGCGGCTGCTACTAGAATTTACCCAGTAACCTTTCGTTTATGCTCTAATGGTGAAAGTGATCGTTTTAAGAGGCTGCTTTGGTTACCTTGGAAACAGTACTGCAGTTAGATTCTCCAGTTCCTCTGGCATCACAGGTGTGAATGCCTCCCATAGCTAAGTTTCCTTGACCTGTGTTCTGTTGCTTCCAGTGTCATAGTGAGCTGTGAATTCAATTCTGAGATGCCCTCACCTTTCAAATGTGCTTGCAGCAATGCAGACCTGTACAAGGTAGGACAGAAATAGGTGACTCAATTCCAAAAGTCATCAAGAGTTGAGTGGAAAACACATCCTTCTTGTTCCTGTACCCCTGTTTTTCTCACTGTTAGCAGGTGCGTGCTCCACTTTCTGTGGGAATGATATTGCTCCAATTCCTCAAAAGCATGCTTTTCACTCCCTTCTGTAGCTACTTTATACATCTGCAGTTCAATGCTACAGCCTCTCTTCTTTACATTTCTGGGTGAGAGGCTATATTTCCACAAAAAACGTAAACAGTTCTCGGGTCTGTCATGAAGATGATTGATATCTATAGCTCTCCAGTGAAAAAAGAACCTGAGACGTGCTTTGAGCTTCTTATGTTTAAGTGACTGGTGACATAGATTATAGAGAGACCATAGAGAATGAGGTGACTCAAAGGCTCACATCTTTTCATATTAAGCAGTACCCAATACCCAACAGACTTGTAACAGAAGCGGACTGCTATCTATGTTCATTGGCTGTGTTACCCTACAGATCTGTCTATTGTGAAAAGGGGTAGAAGATCGGGACACTCATTCAAATTCATGTAGTTGTTTGACATAAAAAGGCAGAAGTAAGCTAACAACAAAAAGCCGGTGATGAATGTCTGTGAGTTAACTGTATCTTAGTATTAGATCCAGTATTGACTTCTCCTTTATAGATTCTGCAGCACTGGCTACAGTGTCATACCACATTGTGAGTGTGGTCAGAAAATGAACTTGGTGGTAAATATTCTTCAAATGAAATCCTTCTCCCAGAATGTAGGAATTAGTTTATCACTAAATAAAAACAAACCTAGAAACTAGCTGGTATTATGTAACTTTTTGTGGCTGCACAGGGGACATTTAGCTGATCCACAGATGCTATGTTCTCCCTTGCAAGACTATCTTTATCATACACCAATCATTTCTCACTGTTTTGCAAGACTCTCGTGAACTTGTTCTTCCCAACTCTGTGCTTTAATTGGCAGTCCAGCAGGTCCTTTCTCATGCTGTAGTCTATCATCCTGAGGCACTGTAACTTGACTCAGTGAAGGCTGGAAGGCAGTTGATGCCATTAGCATTTGAGTGACCCACAGACCATCTTTGGAAATATTAGTCCCATGTAAAGACCTCACAAAAGTTCCTAAGCTGTTGGCATTGATTTTGGTGTAGGTAAATGCTGCTCTGAGCAGAAGGGTTTTAGTTCTCCTGTCTAGATAGACATTTGTAAAGGGAAGGTAGGGAGTGCTGAAGAAAGCCATTAATATGTACATTTATGTAATAGGAAAGGTTGTGTATGTTGTTTCCAATTAGCCTTTTCGTCCCATTCAAATTGTCAGATTCCACAGTGGAAATCCATGTGATTACTCATCCATGTTTTGATGTCAGCTTCTGCTGTACATTGTCACATACAAAAAGCATAGGTAGTGAGAAAGTGTCAGGGTACGTTGCGTGCTGGAATGGAAGAACGTTAATCTGTCTGCTCATAACACCCTGCTTGCTCAATGCCTCTGTTCGCTTGCTTCTTCCATTTAGAGGCAAAGGTACTCTGTGGGCACAGAGACTTCTGTGTTGTCAGCTGTGAACAGGTACACTGAGGTTTTTTTGGTCGGGTCTTTAAGAATACAAAGCTCTAGAGACTGAAGGGCAGAAGGAATGAACTTGTATCAGAATAAAAAGCATAATCATTTACCCTTGTAAGATGCTATTCTGTTTGATTGCAGATACCAGAGTAGTCTTGAGGCTCATACAGAGTCTCCAAAACCAGTTTGATTTCTAAAATAAGCTTGTAATAATATATATGTATATCAGTGTTTTTATACAGTAAGTGCTGCCTCTTTGTGTCCAAGAACTGGAGATGTTCAAAATGCCTCTTAAATACTGCACAATAAAGGTGCAACTGAAAAATCAAAATAGCGCTATTGGTGTTTTAGAGCTTGCTCTTGCTCAGTCCTTTTTGTTCTTGTCTTCCCTTTATGTTTTTTGCAGCTTAACCTGCAGTTCATCTCAATCTGCTAAGTGGGAATGTGTTAATTGATAGGGAATATGAGTCAGCTGGAAATAAAAATCTACAGCTATTTGCACTGTGGGGGGGTATTTACACTGTAATTCTTTGGTCATCTGACTTGGGAAACTAAGCTTCCGATACAGTTAGAGAAAGAGAAGATTTTGTTCTGATTCGTCATCTGAAGTGAGCTGAACTTAGGTGCTTTGAATCTTATATGGTGCTGGCAGTGTATTTATCACTGGTTATATAAGGAACTTGGGAAGAGCACCTTTCTATTGTGAGTACCTTTAGATGCCTGATATTAGGCTGGCTGCATCCTGCTCTGATAGCTGGGTGCAGAAAAAATATCTAGAAGAGAAACAGAAGGGACAAGATGAAAGCACCAGAGGTGGTATAACAAACTAAGAAAGAAGGAACTTTGAGAGGAGGAAGAGCAGCAGCTGTTTGGTTTGTACGGAGCATGCTTCTTTGGGAATGCCTTGCTTCCAGAGGCTAAATACTGCTTGGCAGAGTGGCAGTGCCAGGAATGCACTGAGGCCTGCATTGAGCAAGAGGGTTAGATGAGGGGATCTCCAGAGGTCCTTTCCACCATTGACCTTCAGAGATTCTCTGAATCATGGAGTACACAAGAGCAGTGAAATGATGTTTAGGCTCACTGTAGATGAGAATGGAGTTCTATTTGAAGCAGTAGGTACAACTGCTTCTAGTCGTGTGTAATGCTGAGCCTCTTGTAAGACGTTGATGACTGTTACAGCAGAGGACTTCTGATTCTTTCAAGGATTGTCTGAGAGAACAGGCATTACTGGAGAAAGCTGCGTTACTAGCTTTCTGTGAGGATACTTATTTTGTGCCAAGAGTCTCTCATTTTCCTTTTGGTAAGCTGAACCAGAAAGCCCAAAACCATTCAGTTCCCCACTTACATAGCATGTGTCCGTAGGAAAGGGTGGTATGGATTAGCTGCTATGTGTTGTGAGCGTAACTTACAATTTTTTTGCAAGTGCAAATTAAAATGAGTATAACTTTTCCAGTCAGAGTGAGTGCAGGCCCCTTTGTTTTACAGGATATGCTTAATGAAGAGTTAGGTGTCAGGGGATTTTTGGATAGGATCTGGAAATGTGGCTGCACTGAGATTAGCAGTAGTTGAGAAGATCTGCATTTACTCAAGTGTGCCAGATGTTGTCTGTGACTGGCTGCATTTCAGGAGTTGTGGAGATGTTTTTGATGTGTTGTCCTTGGTTATGCTGCCCCAGGAGAGGAGGTTTCTGCTACAGAAATGCTTATGACTTTGTCCTTCCCAGTCCTTCATGGGAGAAGATTCTGCTGAAGGGTTACGAGGTCCCAAATACAGAGCCCTGAAGTGCTAATTACACTTTTGCCGTTCTGTTAGAGGGATGATTATGATGATTACATTTCCCAGAAGAGATGAGGGATGCAATTGCACTGTTATTGTTACCCGCTCTGGTACACAGGCGTCCATATGCGTTTGTGGAAGCACGTTTCAAACAGGAACAGCATGGTACTCAAATCCCTGAATTAGGCTGAAACAATAGGGAAGATTTGGGGCAGTTAAAGAAAGCAGATTTTGTGCAATGACCCTGGGCAAGAGGCAAGATGTACTTCAAACAAGCCAGCCGTTGAGTGTAGTTAGGAGCCTTTAGTTCATTGTTACTGGTCTGTTGCTGTTGGTCTTTCAAAGAACTAGGAGTTTGGGTCTGGGATCAATCCACATCTGATTGCAGACAGTAAAATAGGACTTGTGGCAATCTGTGTTGATTTGGAGGACAGATCTTTCCTCCATTCGCTTAATTCCTAGTGATGATCAAGGGGAGCATGAATTCCTGTCATGATGACATAGCTCTAAAGCCTTACGATAAAGCAGGTAATATCAGAGTATGAAACTGCAGTTGTCTTTTTGTATGATCTTAGTAGCACCATTCTAGGCGGTGTGCAAATCCACTTACAACTTTTCTCTGCACTTCAGAAGGACTCGAAGTAGTTAAAGAAAGAGTCTGCTGAGGAAAACTTCAGATATAAAATAACATAACTGTAATGTACTTAGCTAATCAAAGTAGTAAGTAGTAGTTGTTATTTGATTGGTCTAGATATACCAAAGTGTGGGAAAGGTTTCTGATAGAGCACCCTTTAGGAGATAAAAGGAATAAGAAAATGCAGACTAATTTAGACTGGAAACAAATGGCAGATGTTGGGTATTGGTAGAGTTGGGTTTTCTGTTTATTTCTTAAGGTACTGCTTCATAAAGTTCACCACCTACCTTACGACAGTTAATTGTTGAAACAATTGTGGTTTTTTTTTCAGTAGATGGAGTGTTTAAACTAGCACAGTTGTTCCCTGAACTCAGGGAGAAGTTTACAAGTGTAGGAAGTGGTCCCACAGTTTCTGGTCTATGTGATAGCCTCAAATAGATGTCTCCCATGGTCCCAGGGCAGGAGGCCCCGGTAGCCATGTGCATCATTTCACATGCTGTAGTCTGCTCAAGTGCCTTGTGATGGAAGTGAGCGCTGAGTGTGAGAGAGCTTGTATATAGTATTTGCTGATACAGCCCGGCCCTTCTTTTCTTGTTTTGGTGGCTGGAAAGCTAAAGCTGGCTTTCAGATTCAGAAAGGCAAGAAATGTAGCTTGGGGAGAAATTATGATGCTCTTAAAAGTGAAGGGTGCTAGCTGATTCCTTTTGTATGCATTGTTAAAGTGATGAATTTCTAGATACCATTATATCAGAAGGGGTAAGATTTTGCAGAAGTGCTCATCATCTTGTGGGCGGTGAAGGCCCCTTGGGGACATGTCTTTTTGTGGGTGGTAAAGCTCACTTAGCCTTAAAAGTATTTTCCCACAGCTCACTGCTTCTTTCTTTCTCTCTTTTTAATAAAAAGATCACCCCCACTCTAGAAGGAGAAGGGAAAGCAGGGAACCTGTTGAGATCTGTATGCAGAGTTGTGGAGCTGTAGGTTTTCTCAGTGACCTGCCATGTTAGACTGTTGTTGTCTGTGCAGAGAATAATCTTGATTTTTTGCTTACACATTGTGCATGGGATGGGGAGAGCAAACCTTGAGCCAGATTCATTACCTTCATTATAAACTACCCTCACACACATTTTTGTAGCAACCCCTCCATGAAGATGGAGGAAGCTCTTGTTATGGCAACAGAGTTGTATGTTGTATAAGGGATTGGTAGGGATGCTATGTATTGATCTCTAGCTCCCTTTCCCAGATACATTAGACTGTGTCATTGGATCCTTATGCTTGCAATCCTGGAGTTTTTGATAATTGAGCAGTGCATCAAACATTTACCATTTAGGATATAGATTGAAGATCGTTGCTTGCTATTAGATTCTGTGGTGATAGTTTTCCTGCAAACGTAGCGTTGTTACCTCAGCATACTCAGTTGGTTTTCTGCTTTTGGCCTGATGATTTTCCTCAATTATGGGAGATAATGTATGAGAAGGTATTACAAGTTAGTCACAGCTTGTCTCTTTTGGAGTTGCTTTTGAGTGGTGCATTTGTTCATCCCAGATGGGTTTACCCTGCCTGTGTTATTTATCTTACTGTGAGCTATGCTGAGAAATCACTCTGTCTCTGTGGAAGTTGGAGGAGTAATGGTACATGGCCTTGGCATGAGCAGAGCTTAGGGAAATAGGACTTTTTCCAGAGCATAAAAGCTACATTTGTTGGTGGTGTTAAACAAGTGGGAGTGATATCAGAAGGTAGTAGAAGTCCTGCATGCAGCAGACATTCTTAAAGAAAACCAAGCAGAGGATCCAAGCAGTATTTCCACAACAGCAGTCAAAGGCCGTAGTCAAAATGAGAGCATTATGTAATCTTGGATCAACTTTTTAATTGTCACACAAGTCAATCAAAAGTAAGCTGGAGGAGATTTTCTACACTGATTTTAGACAAACAAATACAAACAGGAATCAAGTGTGGAATTGTATTATGCGCATACCCTTCCCCCCCATGCTTTCCTTTTTGATGGGTATACTTTAGTTCAGAGGTGTTACAGAAGAGAGAATGGTCTCCAGCGTTTACAGGAGCACTGAGAGTTGGTTTTGAACTATGCAAAAGCTGCTACAGGAAGCTGTTTTTTGCTTACTTAAGCAGTAGGTTGACACTTACCTTCTGAGCTCTGTGTGAGTTGGAATCCAGCAGCCTCTGTATCTCTGTGAGTTCAAAATTAGCAAGAGCTGTGAGCCAGGAATTAATCTACGAAGACAAGTGCTCTGGGCTCTTGAGTCATGCTGAGTGCCCTGGTAGCCTAACTTTTGAGTACAGTCCTTGTTGATCAGGGAACCTGATCTGCATCTCTTTCCCTTTCTTCAAGTGGTGCCTGTAACTGTATGCAGTTTCAGCTGTACCAAGCTGCTTCAACCCACCTGGTTTTGTAGCTATGTAGATGCGGTGTATGACCAGTTAGATAATGTCAGAGCTGGCAGTAAGCACAGGAATTGGTGTGGAAGAAGCTGTGGTGATGTTAGTAATTGCTCGTTTGTCTCCTTCATCATGTTTTGGGAAGGTGATTGTGGTAGTGGTGGAAATCATTCACAGAAGCCTAGTTAGGAGCAATTCAAGAATCAAAAATGTTATGACCTTTGCTAAATCAGAAGTGATGATGGTTAGAAAAGTAGTTCTGAGCTTTGACCAGGAAGTGGTCACTGAAAGCAGAGCAACTCTAACAGTATTTGAGAGATGGAAGGTAGGCTGGAGAGATGAAAGGTGGTGCTGCTGAAGTGAGCACTACATTTGTCAGGAAAAGAGAAATGACTGCCTGTTCATGTGGTGCAGTTTGAGAGCTGAGAAGAAGACTGAGCAGAAAACAAAGGTCACGGTGAATACATTTCTCCTTTTCACCCGACACATTCAATCTGTGGTCCAGTGCCTGAGGAATTTAGAGATACAAGAACTTAATGCACATTTGTATTGTGAGAGAAAAGAAGAGCATACAAATGTGTACTGACAAGTGATGAGGAATGGAAATTATCACAAAAGAAATAAGGATAAAATCATCAGGGCAAGTGGAAAGCTTAAAAGGTTGGCAAGATTTTTCTGAATGTGATGGGAGGAATTGCAGGAGGGGTAGGGAAGGTTAGAAAGATGGAAGAAGTAATGTCATTCTCTAATTTTCTCATAAGCAATTGAGAATCTGCGCAGAGAGAAATGGAGGCTGGAGGAAGGGAGGAATCAAGGAATGAGTCAAAGGTGGTGACAAGGCAGCTGGGATTGCAGGCGTGGGTTTTAGTTAAATGGAAGAAGTACTTTTCCTTCTTTCAATTGTTCATATTAGCATTCATGGTGTGGGCATGCATACGCCCATCCATGTGATACATGTCGCCTGGTGTGCTGCACACAGGTTGTTCGAAGATCTGTCTTTTGGTTCACGACAGAGGCTGGCCACGTCTTCCCTGAGGTGCCACAGTAGAAGGAAAATGTGCGTAGTAGTGATAGTTTTCATTATTGGTATCTTACAGCGGATAGTGAAATGGGAACTGGTATTGGGCCTGAGACAGGCTCAAAATCTGGTGAGGAGCATGACTGGGAGGAAGGAGGCAGAACTAATACACCTCATGAGTACGCTGAAAAGCATGAAGGAACATTTTGACGGAGAAGATGCAGTAAAAAGAGGGCTGAGGGTAGAAGAGTTATTGATAGTGCTTGTAGACTTGAAATTATAGCAAGACAAAAGGGTAGACAGAAACTGGAAGGCAGTTATGGTGGGGAGGGTTTTAGTAACACAACACTGGGAGAAGGATCTTGTAGGCCATATGGAATGAACAGTTATGCAAAGCTATTGAATGATGAGTGAGAGGGTAGCTAGGAGTTTGAGCCCTTTGTGGAAGGCATGGAAGTGGTGTTTCCATCTTCTCCCATCTTGGCTGCTGGAGTTCCACTGAAGACCCCTTGTTCACTAGATACGTATGTTTCTCTTGACACAGGAAGGAGTGAAAGCTGAAAGCAAAGCCCTGTCTTTACTTCTCTGCTTGCAAAGAGGCTAGCTCTAACTGGAAATGTCAGTGTATTGCAGCATGGGGAAGATCCGAGTTCAAATGGCTTTTTTTTTTTTGTTGCTGTCTGGCAGCTAGCAGCTGCTGCTGGCCCAGCCTCCTCAGCAGGAAGCTCTCTGGAGCAGGGTGCAAGCCCTTGTGGCCCTAGCCATAGAAAATGCAGCAACATTGCCTGTGAAGTACACTGTATTGATATTCTGGTTTTCACTGGAAAGAAATATCACTCCTGATAGCTAGCTAATGACCTTCCTTCTGCAATCAGTTTCTTTTGTTTCAAGGTTCTTGCCTTTGAGTGTGTGCAGACACTCTAATGCCCTTGCTTCAGGGCCCTGCATTAAGTGCAGGGCACCTAGTGACAGTGCCCTTTCCAGCTGGCTGACTGTGCAGAGCTGTGAAGAGCTTGATGTCAATACTACTACTTCTCTAATTTTAGTGAGCTGCTGCCTACCTTACCTTCTGCTCTCCCTCTCACATGTGAGGCCCAATAAGATTGTCCTGTGGCACTGTACCATTACACCGAGTCCTAAGACTTGAGAGCCTGAGCTGGAGTGATCATCTTCTTAGGCTGTACCTGTGCTGATGTTTTGAACTATAGAAACTGGACCTCTGGCTCTCCCGCAGTGAAGGTGAGATCTTGGAGCGACACACTGCAGTTTCCTTTTAGTTCATGACCCCCTACCTCCAGTATAGCATGGCTTGCTCCAAACTGTTTATAATCTAAAATTTTACATCAAACCAGTAAAGTGCAATTGCCTCATTTGCACTATCTGAATTTCCTTCTGCTCTTGTTAATTGAAGTGTTGGTAACATTGGATGGCAGTTTCTTGGACACATCTGCTTGTATCCTCGATAGTCTTGTGAACTAATTTGAGTTGGATTAAGGTCAAGACTGCCCTAGAAAGAAATAAAACCTATCTGAAATACCTATCTGTTGTGCAGCCCAGGAGCTACATGTGCAGTAGCTGGGATGTACTTCTGCTGCTTTGAGCTTAGTTCTTAGTTTATCCCTGTGTAGCTTTGAGTTTGACTTCTAATACTCTGTAAAATAATGGGATAAAGTGTCAGTCTCTTTTGATCTTGCAGTTGCTTTTGTAATTGCAGTGAATTGGACCTGTCTGGCATGAATTCAGCTGTGGCACTGATTTACAGAAGTCGCTGCAAGGTTATGAACTTTGCTGAACTCCTTGGGGAAGTCCTGCTGCTTTCTGGGAGCTCTGCTGCTGAATCACTATGTTTTAAATGTTGTACTATTACTTTCGGTTTGTTGAACAGTGGTCCAGCAGCATGTGGACCACTGTCATTCCTGCTTTGTCTGCTCCAGGATCCTGATCATTCATTGAGCCTGAGTCTTTGTGTTTACTCAATGCAGAGATCTCTGTATTCAGATTATAGAGCTTACTCAGTGTGTTGAATCTAATGGTGATAAGGAAAGAATCTAATTTCCATTGCTGTCATCGAGGTCATCTCAAACCACCCTCAAAACTTCCTTCATGAGAAAGTATTCAAAACATTGCAAGAGCCAAGCACTTTTCTTACTGTAGTTTACTTTTACCTTATTCTTTCCCAGCTGGAACAATGCAGTCTCCTCATTGCATTCTTCCAGGTTGGGCTTCTTCCGTTCTGTTTCACTGTGCTTTAATTTTAAACTCCCTTCCCATTAGTTTGTCTGTTGTTAGGTTTTGTTTTTTCCCAGTTTGTGCATTTTCTGCTTTTTTTGGTTGTCTCCCTATTCACCACTTTACCCAGAAAACAGCTAGCCTGGCAGCTTGCTTCCCAGTTCCTGTTTTGCCTTCACTTCTCATCAGATTGGGGATACTTCATAAATTGCTCCATTAGTGATGTATCTTCAGTTCTGTCTTCCAAGGGCAAAATTAGTGCCCATTCTGCTTGCAGATATAGCAACTATATGGGACCCACTGGTCTGAATAGTGACCTTAAGTGAGAACAGCACATTTAAAATACATTTCATGAATGCCACCTGTCAGCTCTCCATTTCCCCTTAGACACTTTGTTAGTTTATTATATGGAGTTTATTTAAGTTGTCAGGATCTGCATTCTTATTAATGGAGTTGCATTTTTCTCCAAGGACACATGATTTCGTCTTAACCTCCCTGTATGTGTACTCATTCAGAACAGGCAAGTATTTCCTCAGCAGACCTACTCTGGTCACAGGATATTATAGCTGTGAAATGTAATCAACCATTGAGTGTGTTTAGCTTCTTCGTGTTGTGATGGTAGCTCTGTTCGTGTTGCTGGGCTGACACAGCTTTTCCATTGTAGGATGCTCAGGGTTTATGCTGTAATGAAACTAGTTCTGAAATGTATTTAAAGATAGTAAGAATTTTTGCAAGTCGTCCATTCACTGACGAGTACAGAGGTTTGGATGTGTTTCTATGCTTTAAGCTTGTATTAATACTGCAAGCTGCTTTTTCTACAATGAAAAGTGGTTCTGGTGTGGAAGCTTTGTGTTGTGTTTATATACAGTTAAATCTCGGGAATTTGGATCCTTCTAGGGAACACACTGTTTTTTGGATCAGTGAAAATGTGCGTTAATGCAGTGTGGTGGCTGATAAGACATTTATGTGCTCTATGAGGATACAGCTGAGTTTTTTTCCACAGAAGATGAGTATTTTGGCAGAAGACTCATGCATTTCAAGTTGTGCTAAGCACACATCCTTGCAGTAAGAGCTGCAGAGACAGTAGCAGGCATTTGGCTGCTGATTTGTTTGCACTAATAGGATTTCAAAGATTTCACTCATTAAAGGAAGAAGCTATTCTCCAAAAAACAGTTTTACTCTATTTTTTGCATCTGTTCTATATCTGTCTGCACCACTGTGTTGTTTAGTTGGGAGTCCTATTTGAGCCTCTGGTCAGGAGAGGAATTATTCAGTGTGAAATGAAAGCATGGCCATGCTAATCTGTCAGGTATGGAGCTGATGATAACGTATAACCTTTGTGGAATATGGGATAAAGCTGGCAAGTGTGACAGTCTCTACAAGAAAATCACAAAAATTGCAGGAGCTCTGCATTAGCTGAAATCATATGGAGTAGTTTTGGCAAGACTGGATTAGTCTGATGCTGCATTAGCCTCTGTTAGACAAGTGAACTGCAGTAGACCTAGCAGATAGTGTGAGAGGTGTGACAACTCAAGTTCACAAGCGTTGGCCTTGGGTGCTAAGGACATCCTGGCTAAGCAATGACAGCAAACGTGTAAATGAGATTTTTTTTCTTTTTTCCTGCAGTGGAAAGATTCCACTGAATCCAGACGATCTCTGCTAGACCAGAAAGTTAACTTCTTAGTTGTCACTGTGGGCAAAAGCATCTGAATCCCTGACAATTCCGTTTCTCAGTGCCTGTGCCACTGGTCACGGCACAGCTCGTGGATGGGCTGGCTGTGAACGTGCTTGGGGGACCTTGCAAACTTTTTGCTTGGACAAGAGAATTGATGCTGGGATGCAGACACGCAAATGACCTTTAAAAGTCAGGAGCTGAGCTGCTTTGCTTTGACACATAGCAGCTGTATTTGAGGACTGCCCAACCAGTGCCCGTGACACACAGCACAACGGGCTCTAGTGCTGGAAGACCCCTTTAAGTAGGGTAGAGGAAAGTAGGTCGTTTTTCCCAGCATATCTACGTGGGGAGTTTTGTCCTTGTGTACTTCAGAAATGCAGCAAAATGAGATGGGAGCTCTGGAGACTTGAGCTTAGAGCCTGGTGGCCGCTCTGCACGACCTGCGCAGAGCTGTGCTCCTGGTGGAAAGCTGCCTCTTTGTTTAGTCTCTGTAAGGCTCTCCATCTGAGGCAATTAGGATTAGCAGGCACATTTCATGCTCTGAAAAGTCAGAAAGGGAAAGAAAAAGGAGTTTTACAGAAGGAGTTGCCTGCCAGGCACAGATTCCACTCTGTTTTTGTGCAGAGAATAAACACAGATGTGAAGGTTAAAAAGCAGACTTCCAACAGCCTTTACTGAAGGGCTTGGAAATGGTGCAGGGGACCTAGTGACAGAGGAGAGTGGAGGCATTGCAAGGGACACGGAGCTGGCAGAGGGAGGAGCCCAAATGACACTCAGCGCAGATTAGCAACCGAGACCTTGCTAGTTCACCTTCAGAGGGACTGCATGAAATTTAAACTCTGGCAGGAGAGATGTGGCATTTTGACTTCCAGAGTCACCTACTGTTTTGGGAAGCTGGAAAGGGAGGAGAACTGTGAACATACCCTCATATGTAGGTTCAAACAGAGGTGAAGGAAGAAAATACACGCTTCTTTGAAGACTGAAAAGTTCAGCTCACTTCTGCCTTTTCATACCGTCTTCATTTAGAAGTGTAAACTCCTTCCTCCAACCCTTTATTCACTGCTTTTTGTTAGGACTTCTTTCTGCTACAGACAAAATCATCTAAAAGGCTGAAATATGCAGACATGGTTGAAACAAAACATTAAATGAAATGAAGTGCAGATTGGAATGTATTTTTAGTGCTTGAATATTTTCCCTAAAAGCCTGTGCTGTAGAAAACATGTTTTACTGCTTGAATCATATGGTAATATGAGGCATGCTTTTGACACATGCTGCTGTCACATGGAAATAAAGAAATGGTCTCAAAACAAGCAACAGTATCTACAGATGCTTCTTTTAATGGCTCTGGCAGCTTGCTGATTGGAAGACTCGCACCTTGACTACTATTCCCAGCAAGAGGCCCAAATGAACTAAAAGGAAAGCTTGCTTGCCCACCCACTTCTTAAGCAACTTGTGACGACTGTCTATCAGACGTTAACAGATGTTAGTTTCTGTTTCCATAACCTTTTCCTATCAAGCTCTTCTAATGATCTCTATTTGCAGGAAGATTTCACTTGACTTTAGCCTGGTAACATTTAATTCCACCTGTGTGCTTCACGGGGCACCTCCATCTCTTTAGAAATGTTATACAGAATCAGAATCCCAGATGTCACATGGTACTCACTAAGCAAAGGGGTTTTGCTGTTTAAAATGCGTATTTATGTCTGCTACTAGATAGTGTAAAGTAACTCACAGAGTGGAACTTTTCCATAGAAATTCCTCTCTACTGCGGCTAAAAAGTTTGGAAATGACAAATGAGAAGGATGAACACCTGAGCCCATCCAGTCCTTGTTCGCAGAAGTTTTCTTAGAAGGAAAAAATTACAGTTAGAAGCTTCATTTGAATTGTCTGAATATAAGCAACACTAAGACTTGCAAGCAAAATTTGATGAGTTGTACTAACTACCCTGTAAGAACAAATTTTTAACTGTGCAAATTTAGAATCCTCTAAAGCAATGCATCTACCCAAGGTAAATTATTACATATCGTAACAAGATACAACTATTACTTTCAGTTCAGTTGCCAAAGTCAGTTTCACTGGGTCGTTCATCCCTTCTCTTTCCCAGCAGCTACTGAACAATCATCTTGCTTTCCACTCATTGCTGATCTGAGGCTTGAGTACAACACTATGATATGCCCATAGTTCAGGTGGTATTTCTCACTTCCTGGATTTTTCTTGATGGCAAGAGATTATGAACCTCACAGATAAAACAATTTTTTTGCACAGTATTTTCTAAATCCAGTCAGACTTTCATTGTGGCAAGGCTGTTTTTGAGGTTATGATGGGTAGTGATTTAGGAGGTTGAAATGAATAATTCCTTTACTGCTTTTTTTTTGTTCTGT
The DNA here is from genome assembly GCF_002078875.1 of Numida meleagris. Taxonomy (NCBI): domain Eukaryota; kingdom Metazoa; phylum Chordata; class Aves; order Galliformes; family Numididae; genus Numida; species Numida meleagris. The sequence goes on from NC_034414.1 coordinate 24,041,231, forward strand.
TCAGCAGTATATATCTGATACTGGATGTTTACAGAGGTTCTTAGCAAGTTGGAGATTGGGACCATCTTGCCCTTACTAACAGTAGCTGAGAATGTGGAGGTGTAGCTATAGGAAAGACAAAACTGCTTATTCCTTACTGGTCACCCTGAGTAGGATGAGTACTTCCTAAGCAGTGATGTTTGCTTGCTTCAGTGCTTATATTCAGAGGCTATAATAAGGTAACTTACTTGTCAGCCATGAGAGTGTAGTGCTTTTCCTCATCTGACAAGTTCTGTGTGAATATTGCTGGCTGAGCTCTTGCTGGTTCTGGAATCTCACCATTCTCTTTCATAGTTGGTTTTCCAATATCCCTGTGTATCAGGATGGCATGAGTAGGGGCATCTCTGTAGGGTGAGCAACAGTAGAGAAATAGGAATTCTCTTTCCTGAGGAGAAAATTATCTGCTTAATTGGTGAAGTGCAAACAATTTGGACAAGAGACGAATGTGTCTGAAAAGGACCTTCACCTCTTCTAGTTTCCCTGAGGGACAGCTAGACCCCACCATCAAAGGCAGATGCTTCCCGTACGCATTTCTGTTTCAGCTGTTACACAGCTTAGTCTGTCTGATAGACAGAGGAATGTCTCTAATATCAGGATGTCGAGAAGCCGTCAGGAGTGTACTGGGAATGGAGGCTTTGGGCAGGGCATTTGTTCATTTATTGTTTGTATTCTTGCAAATAAACTGATTTATTTTTGAAGTCTGAAACTTGTAGCAGGAAAATTCCCTTTCGCATGTCATATTTGCATTATTCATGTTGTGAATGAAGCCCTTGGGCACTTGACTGAGCTCCTATTAGGGTATACATCTTTGCTACCTGCAGCTGAGGCCTCTTTAAATTCCCATCTGTGATAAAGCTGTGGAACCGGGCATGCTAAGTGTTGCTCCTGCTAAAAGGAATTTTTGCAATAGGAGTGAACATGAATGGGGAATTGCATTTCTTCTTATTCTGTACGTCTAGGGTAAAGGAAAAACAACAGCCTTTTGAAGAGTTCAGCTTTCAGAGAGCATAGACCTCTCTGGGGCTTTCTCAGTTCACATCATTGAACTACGCTTAGCAATGTTTTTGTGCATCCATTCATATAATTTTGCCCACTTGCTATTTAAAACATGCTGGGAAATTGAAACAAATGGTCTCTTCAAATGGCTGCTTACTGAAACGAATCCTTGAAAATACGAGGTTGCTATGCATACTGTTTCTACAGTGTTAGCCCAGTTATAGATAGTTAGCTCTGCCACTTCCAAGGCAGTGTCTTTGTGGTAGCCTGGAATACAGATTTGCTGTGACTTATCAAAAAAATAATTCAGGAACGCATGTTTTTACTGTCCCCAAAGCCAGGCTGCCCTGTGGAATACTTCAGGGTTGGATATGTGCAAGAAGCTGTTACAGCCCCAACTAATTGACTAGGATACAATGGTCAGTAGTAACATTTCATCTGGCTTCAAATGGCTTTGAAAGTGGTTGAGGGAATCTGATGTATTCTTACAGCAAAGAGTTTTATTCTTGGTTTATCAAATAGGCTTGTCCCGTGTTTGGGGTTTATTGGAGACTAGGTAGTAGTAAACGTAGGATTTGCATAAGTAAAACTCAACATCTGTGATAGATCCCTTCTGCAAGCCTTGAATAACCTCAGTATCATTAGCTACAGTTACAAATGGGCACATAAAGAGGTAATTACTTTTCAAAGGTACTCATGCTTAAAGATACAAGTACTGATCTAGGGGGAATTTTATACCAGGGTCTAATCGCTTTCTCAAATTGAGTCACAAATTAGCTCAGGGACTTCTCCAACTTCCTCAAAGGCATCTGCCTTATCTTTAAGCATCTTAATAAATTTTACTTGACTATGAAGGAATCTGCCAGACAATAAAAACTTGAGGAAATGATCTAGTCTGGGAAAAAAAAAAAAAAAGTTTAACTCCATTTTCTGTTAAGTTTATGACGGAGAAATTTTTGTCATATGTAGATGGTCCACATTCTTGAAACCAAAGGCTGTGTAGCTAGAGACTATTAGCTCATCCACTGAGAGCCTCATAGCAGTAGTCTCAAAGTATCCTGCTCTTCACCACTTCAAAAATACCTTGTAAAGTGATTTTGCAGCCTTTTTTTCCCTTTCAGTCTTAAGTCTGACATGAGCTGGTATGGCTTGATTCATAAATGAGCAATAGCTTACTGACAAAGGTTCATTTCTCCACATGGCAAGATTAGTTGGACCCTCTGAGGGGATTGAGACTGATGGATAAAGAACTGGCACGTGTAGGTGGCCTATAAGAAAAGGTGGTGTTTTTTCTTTTCCCTAAGCCTTTGTTAAGACTTTTTTCCCCCACTCTTTAAACTCTCCTGTCATGTGCTGAGTGGGGGTGGGTGGAGATCAGGGCGGTGGGGGGAGAAGGGGGGCTGCTGAAAGCATTTATCTTCATTTCTGCTATCATCCAGTGTTTATTATGCCATGATAGACGTACGCAGGAAAGCTGCCAATCAAACCTACATTCACTGCATTTCAATTGGCCTTTGCTTTGGATTTCAGCATGTTGAAATCTACATCTCCTCTGCAGAAAAAGGTCGTTCTGTTCATGGCAATGACAAGCCCGAGACCCTCGGGTACCCGTCGCAGTCACTTGTGATTCTGTCAAACAATGCAGGATCCAGGGATCAGTACAGACTGTCAAGTGCTTGGTGAGAACTGTTGCTTGTGAGAGCTGATCTGCAGCCACCCAGATTTAAGTAGCTGAACTGTGGGTTTTGCCTCAAGTTACAATAGGATGTAAGAGGCATCAGCACTTTCTTATGCTCATACTCAGTCTGAAACCCAGTTGGGGTGAACCGGCTGAGAAGCGTCCTTGAGCTGCACAGCAAACAAGCTCTATAACATTGATGATTTAACATTCCTGTTAATTTTTTTTTATCATGTTCTTAAGTCTTTCCTATCAACCAACAGAGAAATCAAACACAAAAGGTTAGGACAGCGTAGTTGTGTACTGGGGATTATTTTCTTTCCTAAATTAAATGTCTCAAATGTTTTCATGCCTTTAATTGTCTCTACTGTAGGACAGTGCATGCGTGCATGTGGGAGGCTTCTGGCAGGGTTTGTGAAACGATAGAAATGTTATTCCCTTTTGTTGTATGTAACTAGATATAATTTAATAATTATGGTTTTCAAATACATGATTAGTGTAAGTGGAGGTAATTACTTAGTAAAAACAGGTAGATCATGGAAATGCCATTAGTGTAAGGCCCCCTTGTTCAGATTCTTTTAGAAATTGACCAAATCTTTCTGAACATATGCTTTTTACTCTACGGACCTTGTTCCCTCAAGATCCTCTTTTTGCTAAAGACATTTGTTACCTGCAGCACTAGCATTAGTTGGTGGCTCCTGCTGACTCTGGAATTTGTGCAAGGCTGGCCTGTAGATGGAGAGGAGCTGCTGCTTTTCTCTAGTAGCTTTTCCTGTGTAGGATGTAAATACGTTAGGAAATGCAAGGAGATGAGAGGTTCAGCTGAACACTATAACACACCTGAAGGTTCCAGGGAAAAGGAAAACAAGACCAGAATATCTACAGAAAAACAAAATGAAAAACATTTGCCAGCAGCTCTTTTGATGGTATTTGTAGCTGTAGGTGCAACCGTAGTATGAGCCAGATGAATTTGCTGTTTGTGGAGCAGTGGGTGATGTTGCTAGGCTTCTGTGATGCAGAGGGAGTGTGAGATTGCTCTGCTAGTGTATGTTCTTCTCCAGCTCTTATATTATTGGCTATGCCAGCAAAGTTTATTGTCATTGCAAAACAGGCAATGACCTTGTGATGCTGTTCTGTAACAAGAAGATAAGTATTCTGGAATCAGGTGTCCTGATTAGCGCTTCTGTGGCCTGTCTTCACTGAGAGTTTCCTGGCCTGATCCAGCCGGTTGAGGCAGTCGTTACTAGTTGGTGATGCTAGGTACAGTTTCTGTGCAGCAGGTGCTGCTGCTCGAAACTTGCACAGAACTAGTTTTTTGTTCTCCCTCTGGTGGTTGGAAGCAATGCAGCAAGAGGTGCCCTTGTGTACCAGCTGCGAGCTTGTAACAAGGAGACTTTTGAAGACAAAGGAACACAAAATTTAATTGTCCTTCTTCCACTTCTGGTTGCAAAATGTAATTTCATTAATGCATTGTCTGCATTTTCCAGTGCATATCTTTTGTTTAGAGGAGCCCTTTGTTTTGTGGGGTATGGAGAACAAAGCTTCGGGCACATGTGAGAGCAAAGGAAACAGCCTTGCTTCTGCCCTCCCAGTGATACATGAGCATCTGATGGGCAGAAGCAGAGGCTGAGCTGGCCATGTGTTGTTCTTTCACTGGTACTGCTGTGGCAGCAGTCCTGGGCTAGTCCCCGTGGGTGAGTGAAACCTCTGTGTGCTTCCCAGCCGACTGTGGAGATGCCTCAATCCAGTCTGATGAGCCCCTGCTGGCTGTGCTTTTCCTCATGTGTGCATGGGGGTGATCTTGTTTTGTTCCCCTTATCAAATTCTCATAGCTTGAGCATCTCTGAGTGCTAGGATGTGTTTGTAGTATGCTGGCTTCATGCAGTTGAAGGTCTTAGAGACTAGAATTAGCAAAAAATTTTTGACTGTAGTACTATAATGGGAGAACTGTTTCCTTTTCCCACTTGTCACCACAAGGATTGCATTTAATGCCTCTGAGCTTCTTTTACTTGTATGCCTACTTAAGTTGCAAGTGGCAGTTCCTTTCTGCCTGGAGAATTAGGTTCTTGGTGCTAGTTTCTGAAGTATTAGGCTTAGCTGTGTGCTCTGGGCTGTTGCCCAAATTCTAGGGTGGCTAGTGTGGGGCACATCGTTTGCCTGGATCCAGCGCATCCCCTGCCTGGGGTAGGTTGGTGGAGCAGTAAAGGGAGGAAAACCCTGGAGCCAGATCTGATGTCCTCCGTACCAGGCAGAAGTAACTCATCTCCCACCTATGAAAGTACGAGTAATTTATAAAGTTTCTGTTTTCCCTGCATGTATGAATTACCAAAGCCCACAGCCTGAACTTGTAGTATTCTTCTGTTTCAGAGTCTCCAAAAAAAGGAGTACCTGCTTCAGGGGTGTAGGATTGGGTTCTGTAGTGGGCTCTAATTTCACTGTCATTTCAGATAGAGTTTCTAATATTTTTGTTATAATCTTTACTGTGTGGCATATATTGTAGGCAGCCTGAATCCTTCTTTGTAGAGTTTAGTGGTAGCAAGGAACATGTCTGCAAATGTGTGTGATTTGCCAGGGCAACATTATTGCCTTCATAGCTGTACTAGAAAATTTGGTGTCTATGAAAATACATCTTAACTAGCATTGAATGTCCTTGGACCAAATGAATCTGATTGAGATTTCTGCCTTGTGAACCTGTGCAAATATTATTGCTTATCAACCTTCTTTTCTTTCTGAAATATTTTGCAAGGAGATTCTTGTTAATTTCCTGTTTTCTATGGCTTATTTAAGAGACATTGCCATTTCTGTAAATAAAGTTTCTTTAAGAATCCCAAACTTCGTGTTTGATTTTGGAAAGCTCTTTGTTTTGTCACTTCAGCTTTTTTCTGGATGATCTTTTGAAGATTAATTTGATAATTATTTTTCCTCCTTTCCCTAGGTGCTGTGATTGGAGATGGACAGTCAGCTGTGGCCAGCAATATTGCCAACACAACCTACCGGCTTCAGTGGTGGGACTTCACGAAGTTTGACCTGCCAGAAATCAGCAATGGTAAGCTAGAAAGGACACCAGTACTCTCTTTTATGTCCAACTGGAGTTGCCGTAAGCACTATGATCTTTGGAAGGTAGCTATATGCTGCAGGGGTTTACTTGATTGTCTTGCTGCAGTGGGAACTGTAAAATGCATAGCCTTTTGGGAAAGTTGACAATGACAGAATGCATTCAGAGCTGTTATTGCTCTGTCTAGCTTTTGCATTCTTGCTGTCAGCAAATCCTTGTGTAACTGGGGCTGTATGTGAGTAATCTCATGAGAATATATAATCCTTGTAAAAAAAAAAAAAAATCTGTATACAGTCCCCTAATTCTTCTACCAACAAGTTTCTAGAGGGATGACTGGCATACAGTCTTCATACTTCTGCATTAGAACCTACTAATAAACTGGGACTGCGTCTTCCATGTTACTGGTATTACTGTGGGTTAAAATGCTGCAGTGTGTTCTGGTAATCAGAATCCTGGTCTGTTGCAAGATGAGGGAAGTAGGTGTAACTTTTAGCAATTTGCCAAAGCAGTGATTTGTGCCATATCTCAGGTGGAAGCCACTTCTGGGTCAAAAGTAAGCAGTATTACTGGTTTCTGGCTTTTGATTTATTGTTTTGTTGTTGTTTTGTTTTGTTGTTTGTTTTCCCTTCTTATTCCGTTTATTGAATTAGGCTATAGTTTTGAATGCATTCTTTGCTAGCTCTTGCATTGGAAGAGGCTTTGTTATGCAGATGCAAGAATATTGATGCTTGTGATCAGCTGATCAAGGAATGACTTTTTGGGAGATTAGAACTAACTTGGCTAGAAGGCTATTTTTAATCCTCAATGGAATCCTGATAGAGGTTGCTGCACAGCTGCTGGAATGTTTGTGGCAGCCTGGTATGAAGATAGAAGATAGGAATGTTTGTGCAGTGATTTTTAACTTGGACCATCTCTGTGCACGTATTTTAGGTTTAACTACTTGACTTCCTTTCAGAGGGAACAGAGATTCTGTTTGCAGAAAGTAGCTAGGAAAAGGCCAGCAGTAGCCCATCCTTTTAAAAAAGATGTTTCTTACTGTGTCATTCATATAGACAAGGTCTGATGCCTGTCTCATAATCTTTCTACATGTTTTTATAGAATGTTGTGGTCTGATGTTTACAGTCCGGTGGGAAATGAAAGCCCAGCTTTTAGAAGGTTATGCTTGGTGTTGTAAAGGGGAAAGGTGCTTTGTATTTTGTCTGAGAAGCATTCTGTCATAGGAAGGAGGAGGCAGTGTAATCTTGAAAGTAGAATATTTCACTGAACTCAAACGTGCCAGTGCTATGACATGTCCTGTTAAGTTTCAAACTTTGTAGCAATAGCGTAAGGTTTTAGGCCAAGGACCAACGTACAAGGTGAAGTTTTGCCATGTGGTAGCAACGGTTTCCATGATCCATCCTGAAGTGAAGAGGAAAAGAAGGAAGCATCTTGCTCGGATTCTTGGAGACTCCTCTGCAAGCTTGTAGAGTATTTGAAGAGTGCTACAGCTGCTAATAGCTTTTCTGGCCTCATCTGACTGTTCAGGAGCAGGCTGCTGTTTTTTCGAAGGGGAAAAAAAATCACAAGATGTTTATAATTTACAGAATTCTGTAGAAAATAAAGACCATTTGCTGTTCAAGGCATCAGTATTTATCTTCTCCATCTCCTCTACCAAAACGCTTCCGTTCTGAAATCATTTCCAATTAGCTGGATATTGGGCTAAGGCTTCTTTTGTCATTGTTCTCTTCTTGCAGGCCCATCCCCAGCCTTTCTCAATCCACACTTTGTGCTTTGTAGTACTTAGAATTGTAGGCTTGTTTGAGTTGGAAGGAACCTTTAAAGGCCATCTACTCCAACTTCCCTGGAGTGAACAGGGACACCTACAGCTAGGTCAGGGTGCTCAGATCCCGGTCCAGCCTGACCTTGAATGTCTCCGGGGACGGGGCATTCACTCCCCTCCCAGGGCTGCATGTTCCAGTGCCTCACCACCCTTATTGTAAAAAACTTCTTCCTTATATCCAGTCTAAATCCCCCCTCTTTTAGTTTGAAACCATTTCCCCTTGTCCTGTCACAGCAGACTCTGCTGAAGAATCTGTCCCCTTCTTTCTTACAGTCCCCATTTGGATACTGAAAGGCTATCAGGTCTCCCCAGAGCTTTCTCAGGCTGTACTTGATTGTCTCTCTTGACTTAATGCCATTTGGAAATGTTTGGTTTTACTCTGCTTCTTTGTTCTTACGTGCTCAGCCCAACTCTAGCTTTTCTAGATTTGTTAGCTGTATCTTCCTTTGTCACAGTCAAGTAGGGATGTATGAACATGGAACAGCTGGATTAATCCTAACACTGCAAGTCTGCCAAACCAGAAAGATGTTAACGTAGCCTAGGGCTACTGATCCTTCCCTTTATAACCTGATGGTAGTGCTGATGATGATCTGTGTTTTTAAACATGAGGCCATTTTATATAATAAACTTGTTTCTTCAAAGAAGTTTTGCCTCAGTGGTCTGCTTGTGCCACTCAGTAAAATGTTGATACAGGTGCCCAAATTAATAGACATACTGCAAAACTAAGTGTATAACAGTGCAGTGGTGGATTGGAGATTTTTTCAGACTGTCTGTGGTCTTGGGTACAAAGAATTTTTCCAAGTAAAGCATTTGACCTCAATAGCTCCTTTTTCCATCGTTTTCTGTAAATCAGAGATGATCATATGAGAGTCTGCTTACAGAGAGGGTGCTGTTGCACTTCCTGGGAAGGACTTGAGCCACAAGTGGTTTGGGAGTTAAGGCAGATGAAATGATGCAGCTGAAATTTGAAATTGCCTGCCAGCTCCACTTCCCATCAGAGAAATGGCTCTGTGGCCGACCTCCATCTCAGAGCAGCTCTTCTCCCTGTTATAATTAAACAAAGAGAAAGTAGTTTGGAAATAGGATGTTTTTCTCTAAAATGCGAAGTGACAGCAGTGTGCTTAGTGCAGCCCCGCAATCTCGGCACCCTCAGAGGCCTGGCCTGACCTTTGGTCATGCACAGGCCTCAGTTCTGGGGCAGGGACCTTGCTGATGCCAAACCCAGCAAGTGCACTCAGGACGACTCTGACGGTCCTGGGGAAATGACTCTGGAGGGACCTGGGGAATTTGAGCCTCCAGCCAATCATTCTCTGTCAATTACAGAACACAAAAGAGATGCCTTCAGTTTTCTTCTCCCCTTTCACCAGTTCTGCTTTTAATAATTCCAAAATGAACATGATCCAGCCTTCAGCTGTATCTGTCGGTCATATCAGCATTGGACTGGGGAGTTTGGTAGCAGAGGCAAAGCTATCTCTGGCCATTTAGTTAATATTCTTCTATTAGGTGCTGCTGCTGTCACTACCTCAGATCCTTAAAATTGCTCACAGCTAGTAGGTCAGTATTGAATCAGTGACCACTACAGAATACTACCTTTCCACAGGTAAAATATCTGAAGGTTTTGTCTGTTGTTTTTGTCTTTTGAATATAGTTTCTCTCATGCTACTTGTTACTTCCATTTCATAGAATCATAGAATCATTAAGGTGAAAATCATCAAGTCCAACTATCAGCCCATACCCACCATACCCACTAAGCCACATCCTGCAGTGCTACATCCACACATTTCTTGAGCACCTCCAGGGATGCTGACTACACCACCTCCCTGGGCAACTGTTCCAATACCTCAGTACTCTTTCTGAGAAGATATTTTTCCTAGTATCCAACCTGAAATTCTAACCACTGTGGCTGAGCTGTTCTAGTTCTTCCATAATTAGTCACAAGTCAGGAGTTTGTCTTCTCTTGTAACACTGACTGGGACTTGAGGAAGGTGATTTGGTCGCTACTTATTGATTTATGGTGTGATGCAGAACAACTTACAAGAAGATAAAAAGCTGTTAAGAAGGCATCATCTTCAGGGGTGGTGAGGAGAGGATGGAAGCCTGTACCCAACACTGTATCCTTGGTTATTTTTGGCGAACAGCGCTGTACTGCTGGCATTTCCAGGCCTTTTCTGGCTTCAAGTGGGATTATGCTGTAGGTGTGAGCACTCCATGTTGGCACAAGAGCTTGATTAATTTGTTCTCTGATGTTTCTTTTGATCTATTCTGTCAGCTCTGGATGCATTAACAACAAAAGAAAACGAGATGAAAGGGCAGCCTTGTTGCAAATTGTTTTCCAAAAATAGCAGTTTTTTCCCCTAAAGTCTTCTCTTTTGACTTCATTTTAATAGATGGAACCTCAGCTCAAAGAAATCAAATAGTCATATGCATAGGTGTCTTGATCATCTATCTCCCTGACTTAGGAGTCTCTTAGATGGTGTTCCTTGAGGTTTTTTTGATGACACAGTAGGTTCCTTTGGTCCTGGGTGTCTGTGCTGCCCGAGTCCCTCATCCTTTGCAAGTTATGGAAGAGCGAAGAACCATAATGCCAGTGTGAATGAGATCTTGTAAGAATGAAATAAAGGGCACTCTTCTTCTTCAGTGTGACTTGCATCTGTGATGTTTTATGTTCCAGGCACACATCAAGGGGGAAAGATAGTTCACTTCTGGCAGAGGAGCTCACAGTCTGTTTTTCTAAGAGCCATTCAGCCTATGCATTAAAACTTAAAAAGAACAAGACACGTAGTCATGTTGGACATCATTGTGAAGAGCTCAACAAAAGCCTCTGTTCCGCATGCTGTGCTGAAGGAGGAAAGGAAGTAAAGAAGAAAACAAAACAAAATAGGTAGACAATAAGTGAACATGTGCTATATGATAAATAGGCTATTGGTGAATTAAGATTTCTTAGGTTACAGAAGATTAGAGTAGAATTCCAGAGAAATAAGTGAGAAAAGACCCTCTTAACCACTGTCTAGTTCCCTGCAAGCGCATCCTATATTTTTCTTAGTCTGTCTTAAAGTTAGTTAAATTCTCAACCCCTTCCACTTTTGTTGAAAAACCATTATAGAATCTTGCAATTCTGATTTAAAAAGAAATAAGTCTAATTTCTAAACTTAATGGTTGCTTTTACCCACTTACTCACCTGCCAGTGTTACTTTTGAAGAAAATTATAACTTATGTTCTCTGGCACTTATTGGAACTTTTTGTAAATGCAATCCTATTTCCTCTCCATTTTTTTTAAATAATGATAAAATAAATGCCACGTTTTCCCCAGTCATTTTTTAACTATTTGCTGGACTTGGTACCATTTAGGGTTTAATCTATCTTGAGCATGGGTGACTAGAACTATGCTCAGTGTTCTGCACATGCTCTCAGCAGAAGCTAGTATGGTAGCACTGACATTTCCATGGTGAACGTGCACCCCAGTGCAGCTCAGGATTGCCATCTCTTTCACTGTCATGCCAAGTGAGTGCCTCAGTCATTGCTGTGATCACCAAAGTTGATCCTGTTTCCAACTGATGAGCTGGTAGGTAAAGCAGAATTTTAAAAATATCACACTCCAGAATTCTTGCATTTCACTTCTTTTATACTTCTGTATAGTTCAGTTCTCCATTTGTGATCCAGTCATGCCCTGTTAAGTTAACCAACTTTATCAAAGAATTCATCAACCACCTGCGCTCTTTGTGCTTAACCGATTGAAAAAGATAATAAATAGGATAGGTTTTGAAATGAGTCGCTGAAGAACTCTGCAGGAATCCTCCCAGTTTGATGGAAATTACAACAGTGCGATGTATTGTCGTGTATCCTGTAGCTAGTTCATTGCATATGTACTGTAGTGCTTGTGTTGATGTCCATCTTTTGTGGTAATGGGGTATTTCAATTAAGCCGGAAGGGGGGGAATTGGAAGGCATATTTTAATTCTGTCTTTTTGAAATGAGGTAGTGCAATCCTTAATCTTTATTCTGTGTTCTTTCTCTTCAACGAGCTTCAGAATTTTGTCATCTTTTGGACTGTCTGTTCTTTGAAGGGCCATGTGTATTTTAAGTTATTTCAGCACTGGCAGTGACTACATTATTTACCTTTTCTGTTCAGCACCTTTCTGTTTATATTAGGCTGAAAATTACTGTTTTTAGCAGCTCTGAAACTGGGGAAAAAAAGGCTGAGTAAATTTAGAGTACAGGTGTAGGTGGTTTAGTACAGAATGTAATTAAATAGCCCATTTCTTATCCTCGTATGTTTTTTCATTGAAATTTCTTAAATGGAAAAGTAGAAGTTGATACTCAACCATGTAGGAAAGCAGTTCCAAAAAGGAATGTGTCAATGGTTTATGGGCGTTCGGCCTGGTTCCATGACGAATGGGATGGGGGACCACGGACCCACGCCCCGGGAAAGGGAAAAGCGGAAAAAAGGGTAAGGAAATGGGCCTGAGAGCAAAAACAGCGGCAACAATCTGAGGAGAAACAAACTAATTTACTAAATAAGATATCAGAATGCAAAATAGCACACTATAATACAATATAATTACAATTTAAGCTGATAAATCCAAAACAGAGAGAGAATGTCCAAAAATCAAGGTAGGCCTTACTCTACTACCGACGATAAGACGGCTGGAGAGCGAGGTGCTGCCAGGACGAGAGACGGGTGGAAAGAGAAGGGACGAGGTCTTGTGATCTGCAAGTTTTTATCTTTTCCCTCTGGCTGGAAATGGTAACAGAGGAGCAAAGTACCCTGGGGAACGTAGTAGTCCTTCTCTTCTGAGAACCAGGTACATACACTACATGATGTTATGATGTGGAATACCAATAACCGAAAATCATAAAACCATGACAGAATGTCTTCAGGACCAGAAAAAATAGAGTTTAAGTTCAGCAAATGCTTTTAATCAGCAATGCTGGAAAGAGGGATCAGTCCTGGCTCGCTCCCCATCATGACTTTGTTTCCTGCTGCTGCAAGTGGCAGTTTCAGCTCCTTATCTCCTGCAATAATTACGGCAGCTCCAGTCAAAAAACTGAAGTGCATTTTGGTTAAGCTGAGGGAGCGAATAGCGTAATTCCAGCCTTGTTTTGTCAAGTCATCTTTGAACTGCTGGTGAAGAGATGATACCAAAAGCCATGGAACTTTGTTATACTAGGAATGGAGCAGGCGTGTGGTAAGATTCAGTTGCCCAAAGACCATATAGGCTACATATGCAAGGCACAGAGGGGAAAGGTCTGTATGAGGTCACTCTGCAGCTCACTGGCGGAGATTAAAGTAAAACTTTAGTTTTCTGAGATGCTTCTCACTACCTTACCTGTTTAACAGCTGCTTCACTGATTGTACATGTGTCTCATACTGGAGTAATTAAATGGTGGACTGGCTAGAGAAGTCTCTTTCCTAACTTGTTTGCTTTATCCAAGATTGGTGTAAAAAACAGTCATCAGAAAGGAATGTCTGTATCTACAGGGAGGAATTTTTCATTTACCTTCTGTTTATTGGCAGTAAGGGAAGGTGGAACTTAGGGTTTCCGTATGAAAAGGGGAAATGAATTAAGGTATACTGTGTCTAATGTTACCACTGCTGGAGTTTGTCAAAGAGTCACAATTTGGGACTTGTTTAAACTGTGCTGTCCTTTGCAAAGGATAGTGTTATACTCAAGAAAGGAGGGATTTGATAAAATGTAATCATTGCTATTTCTTGGCTGAAGGCTCCAGGTGAGTAGATTTCATTCTCTGATCTTGTTGCGGTGCCTTATCTCTTTTTTGGAGCAAATGTTAGATTAATCAGAGTATTAATGTTTCATAAACTTTTGGAGGAAGCTAAATGTCTTGAATGCCTCTTGCGTTTACTGTCCTGACTCCTATGTTAGATTTGAATGTAACTTTATTTTGTTAAGCTTGAATGTTATAATCATTGTTCCTTTCTTTCTTCAGCGTCCGTGAACGTGCTTGTTCAAAACTGCAAGATTTACAATGATGCTAGCTGCGACATATCTGCAGATGGGCAGCTACTGGCAGCCTTCATTCCCAGCAGCCAACGAGGCTTCCCTGATGAAGGAATATTGGCTGTGTATTCTCTGGCACCCCATAACTTGGGCGAGATGCTTTACACAAAACGATTTGGTAAGATGCAGCAAGAAGTCAGGGTGAGTGGGGATGTGAGAAGTTACCTCGGAACTCAGCCTTCAGTGAGAAACGCAGTAGTCTGAATGTCAGTGCCTGTCTACTGTAGTAACAGGAAATGTGCTATTGGCCGTCCCTCTAGCCACAAACATAGCGTTGCTGGGGAGAAGTTTGTGATACTGTCTGGATACATAAGGTGCTGGTAGTGGGGAGCTGCTACAAGACAATCTTCTATTCCATGAATAACTTCATTTTCTTAGAGGAAGGATACTTGCAGCAGTGAAGTGTCTTCACAAAATTTGTATTCGTGCAGGTTTCCTTGTAAGAACAGTTCTGCCCCTTGGAAGAATGAGCTTTGTATGCTGTACATGATTGGAATGCTAGAAGGGAATGATGTGTCAGGAGGGATGTCGACCTTTGATACAAGTAACTATGTTCTGTTTTATAGGCCCTAATGCCATTTCTGTGAGCCTGTCTCCAATGGGCAGATATGTAATGGTGGGACTTGCATCCCGACGTATCCTATTGCACCCTTCCACGGAACACATGGTTGCTCAAGTCTTCAGGCTGCAACAGGCCCATGGTGGAGAAACCTCTATGAGGGTGAGTATGTGTGTATTCTGTTTCTATGAATTTTTGTCAGTGATATCATGCTGCTTTGGCTCTAGCCTACTAGTTAGTTGTTGGTTTGATAGCAAAAACGTAACATGCTCCAGTCTCACTGAATAATAAACATATGTAGGGATTTATCACAGAGGTATGCAAACATGACAGGAGAATATAAATATTAACAGAATGTTAAAATTTTACTGTGGTTTCAAATGCGATGACAAACAAATATTCAGTGTCGTATATGTGGTATCATAAGTCTAGATGTCACTCAGAGTACTACTAGGTGTTTTCTATTTTTGGAGGTTACAATGCATCTATCTTGTGGCACTGTGATTGGCTTTACTGTGAGAGAATTTTTTGGCTGAGGTTTCAAGATTATTTCCTAACATTCCTGTAAGGGACTTAACTTCTAGGAGTGGCCACCAGTGGTTTCATATTAGACTTGCTTACCATGAGGCTTACCGTGTTTTTGCCAAATAGGATGTTCTTGGCTAATTATTAGTGAGCCTTCTATGTATGTGTAGGCCAGTTTTGGGAATTGAATTATTTTTCTGTACTTCTGCTTTGTTGCTGAGCTGTGACCCACCCTGACTAATTCAGAATGTGCAGAAAACTTTGTCTTTATTCAAACAGGCAAAGAGCTAAGAGAACATATACAGCTTGCTTCATTCATCAGCAGAGCAAGACAGCTGCTCAGTAATAGTTTAGGATGGTAAAAGCCATGTGCAGCTGAGGATGCAGAACTAGGTAGTTTCTGAAGCTGAAACTTGGACGGATACTGTTGTTATTTTTTTTCCGTATATTCCGGTGACTTGCAGGAGATAAAGAACAACTATTCAAGCCTTTTCACTTCTGGGGGTAACGTGATTATAGTGGAATTGCTTCCATGAACAGCTTTTTTCTCTCTGTCTATATCTACATCTTTCTAAAGGGCCTTGATTATTTTACTTTTGGCAGAGCTTTCATAATGTATGAGGATTGCACTGGACCACTAGTCATAGTGGCCTGGCACTGGGGAGAGAATTTACCTCTGGCCGAGACTGCTTGATTCAACTTCATACTCCGTAGTTGCTCTCTAGATTGGTCATTATTCAGGGAGTGTTATGTCAGCTACGTTGTTACATGAGTTGCTTTATCAGCCAGTGTTAAAATTCCTGTTTATCTTCATCACCTGCTCCATGTTATGAGGCAAAGTAAGATTGATAATGAAGATATTCTTTAGTGAACCAAGTCAGCATGTTCTTAGCCCTGATTCTGAGCTACCATTCTGATACAGACCTCTTAAGGTAAGAGACAGAAAGATTAAAGATCATTATTGTGAAAACAGCCCAGTTTGGTTAGTAGGTATGATTGGTGAAATGCGTGTGGATATGACAGGATTACTAATTACATGGATTCAGCAACCTGTTAGATCCTTCTAGTTTGCCCTGGTACTGATTCATTTTTCAGTCATTTTCAGATCCTAGTGAAATAGTTTTCACTGCCAGATAAGGGAGTGTCACTTCCCATAGTCTTTGTACTGTATCATAGTAAGTTAAGATAGAGACATCTTATTAGCTAAAAATCACGTCTCTTTACATAAAAAAGCTATGATAAGATTCATTCCTCTCATCCATTCTTTACATTTTCTTTGAGCTCCAGTTGCAGCTTATAGCCATTCTTTTTGGACACATGTTATGTAACTAACAAAATCAGTAAGCTTTGGTCTGAATCTTCCATTCCAATGTCTTCCATTTATTTTTTCATCTCCATTTCACATGTACTTTCTTTCCTCAGAGTCTGTTACACTCTTTAAATGCTTGTATCCTTGCTCTTAGTCATCATTTAGGAAAGTAATGCTTTGTATTCCCTTAATCTTTTCTTGTATTTCAATTTCCTAGCTTTAGATTTTAAAATTCTAAATTTTCTCTAAAATAGCCACTTTTTACCCTCGTTCTGGTATATATTTGAATCACAGAATCACAGAATTGTAGAGGCTGTAACGGACCTCTGGAGTTCATCTAGTCCAACCCGCAGCTAAAGCAGGTTTCTTAGAGTAGGTTACACTGGACAGTGTCCAGTCTGGTTTTGAATATCTCCAGAGGAGGAGACTCCACAGCCTCTCTGGGCAGCCTATTCCAGTACTCTATGTCAGTCTCAAAGTAAAGAAGTTTTTCATCATTTTCAAATGGAATTTCCTGTGTTCCAGTTTGTGCCCATTGCCCCTTGTTCTGTCACTGGGCACCACTGAAAATGGCCTGGCCCTATCTACTCCTGCCCAGTAGATATTCATAAACGTTCATAAGATTCCCTCCTCAGTCTTCTTTTCTCCAGGCTGAACAGCCCCAGAACTGAACGCAGTACTCCATATGTGGCCTCGCAAGGCAGAGTAGAAGGGGGAGAATCTCTTCTCTTGACCTGCTGGCCACAATCTTTTTAATGTGCTTCAGGATACCATTGGCTTTCTAGGCCAAACTGCTGGCTCATGGCTGACCTGCTGACATCAGGACATTCAGATCCTTTTCTGCAGAGCTCTTTTCCAGCAAGTTGTCCCCTAACCTGTATTGGTGCATATGGTTATTTCTCTCCAGGTGTAGGACTATACTCTTGCCCTTGTTGAACCTCATAGGGTTCCTCATAAGGTTCCTCTCTTTCCTACATATATAATGTGATGAATGTATGTAATGTGATTAACAGAATCTTGCCAGAACCCCACGGAGAATGTTTTTTTCGGGGGTTTTTTTTTTTTTTTTTTGGAATACAGAGCTTTACTTAGACATTAATTTACTTACTTTTTTGTTACGGTACCTTGAAAATTTTGTACAATTTTTCTCAGTCTTGCTTTGCATCACTGCACCCCTGTCTTTCTCATCTGCTGTAGTTCTGGATTATTTTTCTCCAGATGGTGTGCATGTATTCTAAAGGTTGCTTTTTTCATCTTTCTTGCACATATATTTTTAGCTTCCAAAAGCTTTCCCCCCACATTCTCAAATCTATCCAGTCTAGCACAGTTTGTTAACTAATTTGCTGTTTTTGCCCTTTCCTGCACCATGATTAAAGATATTTAGAATGTCTCATTTCTGACTGCTTTGGTCTTTCAGCTTTCTGCCTATGTGACAGGGTCACAACTAGACCAATTTAAATTAATTTGGTTAAAGAGCCTTCCTGTCGGATGACGTTGGGTATAGTTTCAGCATTCTGGTGTGTCGTTGGTTGTCTTTGTGCAGTCTGCAGGACCAAGCTTGAAAAACATAAAACTGTTAATCTTGTAAATGTTATTCCTTCATCTAGTTGTAGAAATTAGTAAATCAACTACTGGCGCCAGAAGAACTGGCGCTTCTTCTATCTTGAGTTTTGCAATAGCTCCATAAGTTTGTAATGCTTTTTAGGACATGCAAAATAAAAATAGAACTTTAAGTAGGAAACTTTATTCATAGCACACCATCTCTACAGTGACTGCTGCATTCATATTCAGTTGAGTAAAAATCTGTTTGCAGCTTGGCCAGCAGGCAGTAGAAAGAGGTATAGGAAAAGAGGCACTGGTGAAACTGTATTTTTCTGTCTCTAATGTGCACATTAGAGAGAATCAGAAAGCATCCTCTCTGTCTCTGTGCCAGCAGTTTGTAATACAAAGCAATTATTGCTCAACTTCTTAATTAAAAATAAGTCATAGCCATGTTCTGAAGCAGTTCTTTGTGGATGTTTTAATTGTGCATTACTTGCAGAACTCCTCAGAGAGAAATTCAAGAGAAATGCTGTATCAGATAGTATGAAAATTCTTAAAAGGTGTCTCAGGATTATTCCTTTCTTCCTGATACCATTTGACTACCTGTCAATGCTTTGGGAGAACAAGGCTTGGCAATGTGGCTCCCAAGTTGTTTTGAAAGCTTGGCAACCTGCTGAGAAGTGACATACAATGATTACTTCTGTTTCCTTTCTCCACATCTCTGACTAGTAGTAAGGGCACTGCAAGTTTCCATTCCTCAGATAGTTTTCTTTGTCTTCCTGTTGCAAAAGAAGTTTTGAAGATGCAGTTAATTAGCTTTGTTACATGTAATAGCACCTAGAAATACCCTGGCTGGTGGTGTAATTTGCAGAGCTGAAGAGAAGTGTCTTGGATAGTACCATGGCGCATCTTGGTTGTCTGTATGTTACTCCTTTTATTTAAGAGAGAGTGGGTAGAGTTAAATAGGACAGAACTATGATTTTACCTATGAATTGTGGGTAGAAATAGAGTAAAAGTGGTAAATTGTCATCAATTGTGATAGCATCATGAGCTAGAGATCCATGCTCTTTCTGCTTACTCCCTTAAGATTTAATCTGCTTAGCATTTCAGATAGAAACCTGCCTTTGCCAAAGAGCAAGTTTCTTTTTCATATTGACACTTAAAAAGCTTGCTAGTGGTGCTTTTAACAAGAGTGTTATGTGTAAACCTTGTTTTGTTTCTTTTCTCTCTCTCTCTTTTCCTTTTTTTTGACAACTAACAAACGTATCTGAAATCTGTCTGTAGCTTTTAGCAGATCTCTAGCTTGGGGTGGTGCAGGAAGCAGTGATGCTGGAAATTGTCCTGATGCAGATGAGTTTCAGAGATGTGAATTTTAGAGAGAGAACACAGGATTTTGCAGCCTATTTTGAAATTGTAGAAGGAGGTGATCTGAATAAGGAATACCTACTTAGCAGTACTTAGTACTTACTTAGTACTGCTTTCTAGTTGCTTGGTCCTGGGATGACTTCTGAATTCTCTATGACTCCAGGAATACATGGAAGCTAAAGAATAAAGAATAATGTGAAGTTAGAAAGTTGGAAACTTAGAATAGTGAGGATCATAATGTTCTGGGTCTGTTACCAATGGATATTAGAAGGAAGGCCAGAAGGTATTTCTTTTTCTGGCATTCACAAATTCTAAAGTCCTTGCTTTACTTAATTATTTTTTTTTACCCAGACAAAGCTAACTCTGAAGTCACAAAAATGTGATTACTATAATTCAAATTAAAATAAAACTCAGAACTGAATTTTTAAACTGAGGAGACAAAGATTCTTGAAGATGATTGAAAACTTGATTGACACAAAGCTAAAGAGCTAATCATGCAATTTGTGGGGAATAACCAATTCCTGTCTTGAGTACTGCTCTGTGATTTGAATCTAAAAGGAAAGACTTAGGTCTTGGAGAGTTAAGAGACTCAGAATTAACTCCTGACAAGACTACTTGCGTTGGGAAAGATACTATTTAAGTGGTTGGTCAGTAGTCTGGACAGAGGGGAATACGTGTGCACTTCGTTGTAAACAAGAGAATTCCGAATACTGCAGGAAGAAGAGCCTGAAGCGGGAAGACTTCAGCACAGTTTCAGCACAGAGCCACGCTTTCTTTCAGTGTATTAACTCTTAACTAGGACAATGCACAGAGCATGTGAGAAGATGCAGAATTGTATTGAGTGCTCTGAGCTGTGTGCAAGTGTCAACAGAATGTATCCAGTATGGGCAGCAAAGGGGATGGCGTTGCCACACCTCATTGACTTACTTGGATGAGTTGTGAGTATTCCTGTAGCTGCAAGTGAAGGCTCTTTAAGCCTGATAGCAAATGGCTGTGCACATTTGCTTCACTGAGACACAAGTTATCAAGAGTTCTGACTAAACAGTAACGTGGAAAGAAAACTGATGAGAATGTGTGGAGATGGCTTACCGTAACAAGTGAACTCCATCAGAAAAATTCAGGTGAACTGACATACTTCTGAAAACAAGAACAATTTGGGGGAAAAAAAAAAAAAAAGAGCAACCTCATGCTATGTTATTGGAAAAACATGCTTATTGGTGTGGTCTCTCATGTCTTCATTTCAGAGAGATTTTGACATCTTCAAGTGGACAGAAGGAACTTTTGACAATGCTGAATAGAGTAGAGTGTAGTATATCCAATTCCTGCCCTAAGAGATTTTCTGCTGCTGGCAAAAATTGAACCAGATAGATGCTTCTTTCACAATCAAGTCACAGACTGAATGTCCTTCTTGGTACTAGGAGAAGGACATGGGGGCAGAACCTTGTTCTTACTGATATGGGCAATCTCTCCTTTTGATACAGACAGGAGTGTATAATAGTCTTGTTAATATCAAATAGTTGGTTGTGCTCTGTCTATCAGTAGATTCTAGCAGTTACTTTTATACAACAGGGCATCCAAAACTCATGTTGGGAAGCACTGTTTATGTAGGGTGCTGTAGATAAGAACGAGATTCACTATCAGAAAATGCTATGCTACCTTGGTGTTGCAGAGGGCATGAAAAATGTTATAGATTTGCATGTTTGAGTATAAATGAAGGAGTGGTATGTTGGAAAGAGGTAGTGAAATTGCTATCTTGACTGGTTTCACCCATGTCTGCACAAAGGCTGCTGAAACAGAACTTAACCTGTAGAAACTTAACTCAGTAGGTTACCTTCAGAAAATACTGTGTTAATATCTCATGCAATGGTTAAACATGTGAGCAGCATTGGTTGTATCAAATCTGTGTGAAGGAAAATGACATCAGTTCAGTATGGGCTTACTTCATGGGATATGATAGTAAGAGCCAAGACCTTTTGTTTAATGTGGGGGCCAGAATTAGGAAGGCTGAGCTCCAGCAGTTTAGGTAAAGTTGTTAGCCCATTTGCCCTGCAGTAGCTACTGTTTGTTTCAGTGCAGTTGGGAACATAGTTATAAACTAGGTAGGAACAATTATGGCAAACGTGGTTGCACGAGATTACTTAGGTTCAGCCATCTTCCTGAAGTCACCCTGAGGAAGGGGATCTTTGGTAAATTGCTACCAGATTTGTGCTAAAATCGCCACAGTCTGGGAAGTCATATGTAATTTCATGAAGATTTTTCAGTACCTCTTCTCACAATTTTTCTAGAATTAAATTTAAGCTAGCTCTTTTCTCCAATAGTTATTCCTTCCAGACGTGTAGGCAGCTGGATGACAGCCTCTTATCACCCAGATGAAGGTGCATATAGCTCTGTCATCAGCATATTGTTGACACTTGATCTTGTATGCCGCTCTGTTGAGGCTCAGTAGACAGAGTAGGGTGGAATGGCAGCTGTGTGCACATCCTTTGCTCTTGTCATTAGATCTTTAACATACTGTAAATTTTACTGTTACAGTCTCAGTGTGACATTAATGGGGAATTCAAAGGCAGTGCTTTTGGACCACAGTCTGAGTTAAAGGCAAAAATAAAGAGGCTTGTCATTCCTTTTGCCATAGAAGTGACCATGTTTTTATTAGATTGTTCCAGCACTGACAGCTGTCAGTGATTTTTGCAGGAGACAGCAATAGCTGGCGGCACAGTCCTGCTTGCACAGTTCAGTTCACTTTTGTGTCTGCACTGAATATATACGTATCTATCTTCTGTCTTGCTAACACCCCCTTTGGCATTCTTTTTTCTGTCCTTTCATCTGTTCCAGCCACACACACATGCCTGATTGAAAGCACAATTGTTTTGTTTGGCAGTTTCTTGCTTACTCAGCCCTAGTTTTCGGATCCAGTTTTGAACCATTTGCCGAAAGCGCTTTTTGCAGGTATTATCCTGGTTTTCCAGCCTTTGGGAGACTGGTAGCAAATTAATGAGCTGCTTCACTGCAAGAGTGTTATCTTCATGATGAGAGCTATGTTACCTGAAATGATCATCCTCTTTATGTAACCTAGCTCTTGTTAATGTTTAGTTATTTTAAAACTGTTTAATCGTTGCACAGCAGACCTGTGGGTTAAAGTACCAGGTGATATAATGCCAAGAGCTTGCCTAAAGAGAGGAAGGTCTAAAGAGAAGCCTGAAGAAAGGAGTGCTATAATGAAACCTCTCCTGATCAACACTGGGTTGTGTGACCAAGTATGGTCAGGAAGAACCAACAATGCTTAATATTTGTGTAAAGTTTCTTGGTTAATCTGCAGACACTTCAGATGCTGACTCGTTTTAGGAAATAGATCATGTTTCCTCAGTTAAAGTTTCAATTGTTGCTGAAAATAAAGGATTAGCTCTCAGTTAATTCACCGTGGCTCAGAAAGCAAGGCAAGGATTTTCAGCACTGGCAACAGATGCAGAAAAAGGCAGAAAAAGATTTGTTGTATCAGTAAAGAATGAAGAAGAATTTTCATGTATGATCTTATTGCATCTGGGGTAGATAAATGGAGTTGAAAGAAATTTTATTTGTGCTGAGCATTAGATGATAAGATCCATTTGAGGATAAGACTGACAAGTCCAAAAAGATAAGTGCATTATTTTTGCTTCTTCCATTTTAACGGAGAAGATCTAATGGAAAGACGTGTCTGTTGTTGGCAGGAATTAGCTTTGGGGGAGGGGATGAGTGCAGCATGGACCACCGTGTTTTATAAGAGGAGATTTAGAGCAAAAGAGCAATTTTTTTTCTTCTCCGATCATAGGAAATGCATGCCTTTTTCTTTACATCTGCAAATAGGTGCAGAAAGGAGACTCCATCCAGAAGGGAGATTTGCCTCATTACAAAACATAGATTGATGTACACTGTCTTATAAATTAATATATTGAACCATCAGTCAGTTATTCCAAAGAGTATTTGTTTTACATTGCCTTCAAGGCCCTCTGCTTTAGACAAGCTCAATTCTATTGCAGAGGTCTCTAGGTTTTATGGCAGTGCATAGTGTAAGCCTCTATTTCAGCAGCTTTCTTGAAAGTCGTAAATAGAAGGTGGAGTAAAGAATGATAATCTAAGCAAAAAAAGGGAGAGTGTTATTTATTAAGGAGGTCAGATTTGGATGTCTGTTTTTTATTATACTTCTGGACCTTAACAAAAAAAAAAAAAAAGGGCTGTTTAAAGTAATTGGCAGCATTATAGAAGTCAGTGATGCAGGTGGCTTCCTGGCAGCAAAGCAGAGGACATACAGTGCTTTCAGTGGAGCAGTAGATGCTTTACAGCAGCTTCTTACCCAATATGCTAGTGTCAGATGTGAACACGTTGACATAAAAAAAACGGACCAGGTGAGATCTTTCAGTAGCAGCACCCTCTTGGGGGTGAGTAAGGCAAAAAGCCATCTTGAATTGATCTAGGCGCTGTTCAGTTTCAGGAGTGTGATTGCAATTAAAAAAGGCAAGATTAAACTTCTGAAACTTCAAGGTCACATTGCAGAGCCGAAGATGAAGGGCAGATGGGGAAATGCAAAATGCATGAAGCCTTAGTTGTACTGCTTTTGTTTTCACTCTGCTTGTGCCTTCATCCCACCATTGCACCTCGTCTGCTGCTCTGCAAATCACAAGTGTAGTTTGCAGTTTTTTTACAAGCTGCTACTACTACTGTTTGAATGCTCTTTGTGTGCAGTCTTTGCTTTCAGATGTAATTTCAGTGAATGTAATGCAGCGTTGTGAATTGATTGTGCTTTTAAGATTGCATCTTATTACATAGTTCATGTAGATTAGTTTATTGAAGGGTATTACCTAACGAGATATCTGTTCAGGCTAAAACTCTAGGACAGCTGCAGCTACACTGAAAATCTGTGCCATCCCCGCAGTTACTTTGATGGGGTAACCTGTATCCATACAAAGAGTACTTCGTTGATCTGCACTGTATATGTATAGATACTTAGTTGTTCCTTTACTGATCTGCAGCGTATGCGTATAGGTATTTAGTTGTACTGTCAATACTTGTCTCTTGTACCTGCACAGATCTAATGTTTCTCCTCATAACCCTCTTTTCTGAACCTCTTTTCTCTGCAACCCAGGTCAGGGTGGCTGTGAGGCTTTGGATTTTACCAGTCCCCTGATAAAAGTGGCTGCTGCCCAGGAAGTATGACAGCTATACAAATGAGGAAGAATGCAAGAGCCAGGAGCAGAGCAGCACGAGGTGGTCAGCTCTGTCTCTGTGCCTGCAGTCAGCCTCAAGTTGGAGGTGTGGCGAGAGCTCTCATTCTTTCCTGGGGCACTACAAGTTAAATCTACTTGCCCTTTTTGTCTGTGTCCTTCGATGCAGCAGCTTTGGGCCGGTATTCGTTTCAGGGAAGAGTCAGCCCCATGCAGGATGGTGCTTGTTTTGCAGCTTGATGTTCAGATTGATGCATTCGATGCTCTCGCCATCTTTGTGTTCAGATTCCCCTCTGCACCTTCGTTCCTGGCATTCTGTTCTTACTTGAACCTCCCTGACCAGTTCTTCTTTAATACTTCTTGTGCCCTTCAGCTCTGTTTGGATTAGCACACTAGATGTTTCTCTTCCTGTGTGTTTTCACAGCTTGCCTCTGGTGACAGCACAGACTCAGTTGAAAATTAATAATTAAATTTTAGCCTAGTGCCTGATAAACCAGCCTCATCTGCCAGCCTTTCCTCTCCTTTTACCTGTCAGGACAGAGCTTCACGGATGACGAGATTTCACCATGTAAACAAGTGAACAGCTGCACCCCCTCTCCACTCACTCTTTATCAAGGCTGATCTAGCAGCCCAATTTACTGCCTGGGCTAAGCGAAGGTAATGGCTTGAAATTTATTGGCATCTTAAAAGGAGATGCATCTAGTTGAGAGCAGAAATGTCTCTATTGAATTTAAAAAAGATAAAACACAAGAGTTCCTGCTGAGTTTCCCTGCCCACTTGTGCCAACTTTCTCTTCTCCCCCGGCTTGTTTTTTCCTTCTTGGGTACCAGCGAGAAGATAGGTTGCGCTCTGCTAAAGAAGTAGTCATCAGCACTCCCCTGCTTTCTTTTGCTGTGGGCAAAGAACTGGCTGTGCAAGCAGTGTGGTGCCTGCAGCTTGCCCAGTCCTGGTGCTACTCAGCCCAGGTGAGTGGTGCAGCACTGCTGCCAACTGGCATCAGCACAGGCTTGGGGCAACCTGCTGCTTTGACTGGCAGGATCCTGGTGAGTGCGCTGTCCAGCTTTTTATTGTTGGCACATCCCATAAATAGAGGTAGAAGGTGGACTTTGAAAAGTGTTGTTCAATGGCAGCAACTTCTCTGAGATGGAACAGGAGGGAAAGAGTGAAGCACGAGGTCAGCAACTAACTATAGGGCTTTGCAGAGGAGAAGCTTGCAGCAAAAAGTATTCCTGCTCCTCCAGGGCAGGTACAAATTAACTGTCTAGCTCTGTGCATATGTGTTCTGCCCAGGGCTCCCTTCTTTCCGCTTGAGTCAGCAGCTTGATGGTGAAGGAAAGATCATTCGGAAGCATTCCTTGAAGCCGTTGATTGTCATGCAGCCTCTCTGGCTCTCTGCCATAAGTAAATATTTAGTTTAATACCTAAGTGATTGTAACAGGTGCCACAGTGCTGATGTCCCAGCAGTGACAAGTTGGAGGGAGAACAACAGTGGTAGACTTCAGGTGGCTTTTGTGCTCTGCATGAAGCAGTCTTGCTGAGTACTTTGGGGGGCTGTTTTTTTTGCTTTTCCTCTTGCCTTACAGCCCTTCTTTCTTTGAGCCATTTTTCTCCCTAAATGAATTCAGTGTTACTCCTAGATTAGCCATAGAAGTTCGAGGGGGGTGGAAAAGGCACACCAAAGAGGTAAGTAGCTGCTTCTTGAGCAGTCTTTGAAAGCAGAAAAGCACAGGCATAAATGACTCAACCAAACCTTTCCTCACACTTCCGTGGTTACAGGGATGTAAAATGGTAGCAACCAACATTTTCTCAGTGAGTATTCTTTTCCCTTTGTATTGCTGTTGCCTTCTGTGTGGAAGCTTAGCTACCTAGACAGTTTGGTATTCCTAGAGGAAGACTTCTCTCCTTGCCAGCATCCCTTGCGCTCAGAGGAGAGATGGAGTTCCTTTGGAATCTCCTTGAAGTGCGTAGAGATCACTGGAGGCATAGTTTTCTAGAAATATAAGCAACGGTCAAGCAGCTGTTCTGTGTGATGTAGCCTGGGTTGCGTGGCTACTAAATGAAAGGGGCAGGAGATTTCTTGCCTGCTGACACAACATTGTTTATACTGCTGCCAGGAAGAGAGCAGCTTGCCAAACTGATGATGCTTGTTTGGGCTTGAGCTTCCGTAGGGATGCTCTGAAATGCCTGGTGGGGCAACTCCTGAAGCTCCCAATCCTCAGACTTCATAGTGTTTATAGTTAGAGAAACATGTCATTCAAAACCTTGTTTCAGAACAGCTTCTAAAAACAAACGAAATGCAGCTGCCAATTTAATAAAATGCTGAGTGGCCACATCTAATGGTGTGGCTCTGTAGTATTGGATTAGTAGTACAGCAGTACCATGGGCGAGTTTGCCATTGGCTATGGTGAATTGCCTGGAAGCTTGATGTGACTGCTGACAGTGATTACTGGCTGATAGTACGATTCAGCGTGATGTTTGTCCAAAATTAAAATGCTAACCTATTAAATATAACCTCTCTGGAGAATGTGGTATGGTGTGGTGCCTTAAAGATCAGAGGGCAACTGTGGTTCGCGAACCCTTGCACATCAGCTGTTACATGTGGCCCACAACTAGTTTGTGGACCAGCCCTAAAGAAAGGGGAGAATTACCAACTTTTTGCATTTTTATTGCTAGCTGTAAGAGTGTTTGAGGGCTGGCAGTAGTCTCTTGATGTAGAAGCTTGAGAATTGTGTCAGTTTGAGATTCCAGTAATAACTTGGAATGTTGTCCCTGGAATTTCAGACCTAAAAAGTACGGACATGATGTTCCTTTTGGGTCCCTTCTAACTCAGGATATTCTGTGACAATCCCACTGGCAAAGATATGCAGTCACCCTACTATACTTTCAGGATAACTAGTTGCCCTGAAAAATCTCAGTAACTGGAGACAATTTACCAATAAAAAAAAAAAGGATAAAAAAAAAAAAAAAAAAAAAAAAAAAAATAGCTACGGTCTATGGAGAATAATGCTTCCTGGAAGGCTTCTAACCTTCTTTGAAGAGAGGGACCTGCCTGCTGATGTTGAAGGAACTTTTTTCTTCCCTCCTCTGTGGATAGAGTAGGGGGTCTTGCTAATGGATGCAATTGCAAGAGCCAATCTGTATGACTGCATCAGATTGATTAGCTGGGTCCTGGTTACTGCTGCGAGTGGTGATTATGCCAGTACAGCTGCTCTTGTTTTTTATGTACTAATTACCACACGCACGGATGTCATCACCCTTAACGCTGCATGGAGTTGTCCCATTAGCGTGGGAGTGGGGAAGCAGCAGGGGAGGGGAGCTTTTTGATGTGTTTCGAAGTGTACGGAGAAGCGGAGTGATGAAGCATCTCTTCTTAAGCAGAATTCTTAAGCCATCTTGCCTTTGACATAGTGTCCTCAGCCAACATGTTCACAAGTTGTCAGGATTTGCCATTTACTGTCGAACACCTGGATGTTGAGCAGGAGCTGGCAAGTCCCTGCCTCGGTGTGACTGGCTGCTGAGCCTGTAGGACAGCGGCTGTGCAAGCTGACCTGCCAGTGCGAGAGAACTTAGGGCTACCTCCAGCAGGCCTCCTCTCAGCTGCAGTGCCTTACAAAGGTGTTCTCAGGAGAAAAGAAACTGTTTTTCTGTCTTGCTGAAGAAGAATATGATAGAATACTCTTGCAGTTCTTGATTGATTTGGAAAGCTCCAGCTCTGGAGGACCACTCCCCTTCCCCTCCCTCCTCCTCCTCCTCAAAATCTAGTCTCCCTATCTCAGAGTGCACCATAATCTCCATGGTAACAAGTGTTTCCAACATATGTCTGATTTTTTTTTTTCTTTTTTCCCTTTACATAAAAAGCTAGGGGGGAGAATGGGGGCAAACATGGCAGGGATGGGTAGGAGCTACATAAACCCCAGAGGGCCTGTTGCTTCGGACGCCGAGCTTCTCAAAATATTACTGACTGCCGAGAGATATCTGGGGCAAAGAATGACCAGTTTCTGTCACACAGAGAAATCCTAAAGGACATTTTCTTCTGTAATGTGGCCTCCTCAGAGAACAGGTTACCTGCGTTACTGATTATGGGAAATAATTTTGTTACGCTGTTTTGCTCTGACTTGCTTTTTTGTCATTATGATGGTCCAGATGAAGGTCCTAGTTATTAGCTATTGAAGGTTGTACAGTTAAATGGTCTCTGCTTCAGACTTATCAAGTTAAACTATTAGACAGGTGGGATGTGGAGTGGGGAGTAGAGCTGTAGAGAAAAGCAGGTACATAAACTGGATCTCGGGACAACAGCTTGTAATGCTAGCTAATGAGACCCACACTATGGAATTGTTAGTTCAGGCTACCTCAGCAGAGCAGTGGTGGTTGATCTGCGTTCCTGTCTACCTTTATCCTCTTGTTCCAGTGCATCCTAGTTCTCTTCAATGCTTTCCGGTCCAGCACCATTCCTACTTTCTAGGGAGTCTGGAAGAGGTTTGGGAATGGACAGATGATTGCCCATCAGAAAGTCTAAGGAAACCTTGTGTCTCAACTTGGAATTAACTCACTGAAAATGTAGTTTCCAAGTCCAAATTGCATGCCAACACTAGCTGCTGGCTAGGAGGTTGCAGGAAAGCATTGAGCTGTGTAGAAGATGTTAGCTTTTCAGAGCTGGAAAGTATCTGCATAGATATAATCTGATCCATTTCACTGTTTTTGCTTTTCAAGCCCATACGCTTCAGAAACCAAACTAGTGAAGACCAGAGAGCAGAGCTTGGTATATGTCCTACGGATGCACAGAGCTTTCATTCTCCGGTATTACTGCAGTGTTAGGAAGCAGTTTTACAGCTATGCTAACTACCCACAGTCTTAACAGCTCTTCAGCTCTCGTGTTAGTGTAGGTAAAACGGATGTAAGGGGATCTGAACTGAGGCATTTGTTGCTTGCAGATTTGTGCCATTCTCATGATCTCTGGACATTAATTTATCTCATCTGTGCCCTGTTGGTGTGGGAGGTGGTCAAACTGAACAATTTTCAGAAGACTATTTAAATGATTTAAAAGAGTTGTATATTATTTCTGTGTGAGGTTTGTTTTGCTTAATAGAAAAAAATGACCTGTTGATGCTGAAAGCCCATGCACTTGCCAGTTTCCTGTTCCACCCTGGTGAGTTAGGATGAGAAGTGAAGGCTAGAAGGGACCTAGTTGTCTTGCTGTCTGATATCTGTTCTGTTTGTTCCCATCACTTTAACTCTGCAGCCCACTGAATGACATGCAGAATCTCCTGGTGGCAGGATTTCTTATGTTCTGCAGCTACGTGCCAATCTGTTTGTTAAGCACTTAGGGGCACGTGTATGTTTCTCTAGCAGATGTTTGCTCTTGCTGCTGGATTAGTGGTTTCTTTTAACATCCTGTAGTGATGTGTCTCCTTGGCCAGCTTTGTTTCTGCAAGGAGACTGAACATTTGTTTATTTGGACCTCCTTGGCTGTTCTGCCTTTTGTCTTATCAAGTAACTTTCTGTCTTTGTTTCAGAGAGTTTTCAACGTTCTGTACCCAATGCCTGCCGACCAGAGAAGACACGTCAGCATAAACTCTGCTCGCTGGCTACCTGAACCAGGCCTGGGATTGGCATATGGCACCAACAAAGGGGATCTGGTGATTTGCCGACCAGAGTAAGTGTTTGTTTTACATGGAGTTGTAACTGCTTTTGTTATTCTGTTCTTAGGTCACTGGGAATAAGATGGCTTTTCACTGCTTCGGGCATTGTACTTGAAGTGCCTCCCCCAGTTAAGTAGTCATGATACTCCTTTTGGACCACCCCAGTGTTTACTCTGTCTCATGCAATCATTGTTAGTTTTGCTGACTTATGAAGACGTATGAGGTGCATCTTAATAGCTCATTTTATTTCCCCTATCTGTCTTGGATTTCTGGATCCTTTGTTTTATATTTGTCTAGTACAGTGTCTTTCAGTCTTTTTGGATTTAGGATTTCCACAACTTGCCATTGAGTATAGCAAATACAAGGTGTTAGAGATGCATTTGATTTCCACCAGCCACAGGCTGAAAACTGCTGACCTAGACTTACCAGATACCTATTACAGTGTTCAAGTATGAGATCCTATGAACTGCAAAGGTTTTTGTCATGATTATGAGCAAGCCAGTGAATTGTTTTGATCCTCACTTGAAAGCCCAGTGGTGTGATGTGTAGACTTTAGCTCTCTTTTATTTATACAGTGCCATAAGAGGTGTAACTTTGCCTTTGTAAACTTGCAATTAAGCAGATGATGACTGAGAGTCTGAGCAGTGAAACATAAATCACTTTTAGTGTTCTTGGTGGTTTACGTACCATGCTTTGAGACCCTTTTCTCCGTTATGTTGTGCAAGGTGTTCTTTTGGAGCAGTGTTTCTCTTGTGCTATAAGAGTACTTCTGGGATTTCTCTGCTTCACTTATTTCCTGGTATTAGACTACCGTGGTATTCTTTTGAGTTACGTTGAAGCTCTTTGTAATTTAGAGTCTGGCAGCTAGAAACTTGCAGCACTGCTGGAGATCTTATCAAATGCATGTGGACTCCATCTGTTGTGCACAAGATCAAACATGTGGTGCTTGTCAAGAGTCATAAGATAAGTGTAGAACCACTACATAAATCAGAATAAATATGTACAATTGTAATAGTGACTAATACAGTACAGTCTTCTGGTGAAATTTGCAGTTAGAATTCAGATTGGACCAATTTCAATAGTGTAAATGCCAGTGCTTTTCAAAAGGCTCTCTAGTTCTCTTGAACATAATCTTTCATCAAGGCCTTATTTATACATGAACTTCTACAGTATATTATTATGGAATAAGCTATAATCACTCTCTTCCAGGAAAAGTAGCTTTCCTCAAGACTAGTTTCTGTACTTTCTAAGCAGAGGAATAATTTGGGAATAGCAGCTTTCCTCTTTTCAAATACTAGTTATTGTAAGTTACTTTTAGTATAGAGAAGTGATAAGATCTAGTCTATTGATTATGACTCATGAGATGAACTTGGACAAAAACCCAGGGAAAGGAAAGGAAGGGAAATCAAAGTGGTTTGATTGAATGCGCCTTTGCAGAGTCAAGCTTGGTCTGCCTATCTCGGCTTGCCACATCCTGTGTTAAATATCCGTTCTACTGCTTGCAGTAGCTCCAAGCTGAGTGCCATGTCTCTTATTGGCATCTCCCTAATTAAAGACGCAACAGGAACTCCTTTGTGTGTTACAGGTGCACTGCTGATTTTTTTGCAGCATCTCTTTGAAACCTTTCTTAGCTCACCTAGTTGCTTTGGACTTTCTTCTGTCTCCTTATTTCTATCCTAGCAACAGTCATGGACAATTTCAACTAAAATGAACATTTTTCGATATGAACATGAAACAGTGAATACAAAGGTGGGATATTTATTAGTAGTTTGATCAGAATGCTTCAACAGGTTCCCTGCTGGTGGATTGGAATAACTGATGCTTCTGATGATTATTGCAGACTTCACATGGACTTCTTTGGAGCACGATTCCTGATATGTTCTGTTCTCAACTGCATCATTTTGTAGGCCAATTACAGCCAGATTGACTTAAAAATTTGTGTATAAAGATTTAGATATTCATTGATCTGAAGAGTTTGCATGGAGGCTCTAACATCAGAACACACAAATCAGTAAGACTCTATCAGAGCAGAAGTGGTTTGCATCTGTGATGTCTGTTCCAGGTCTACCTGGAAAGTCATCAGAAAAGAAGAGAAATTCTAATGTGTAAATGGCATCTCAGTAGGTCTTGACTTAACAGACTTAATATCTGATGACTTTGACTTGAGAAATGAGGGAGAAAGATGAAAAGTATTTGTGTTGTTTCCATAGACAGTAATACAGAAGGGAAGAAATATTAAATTAAGAACTAAGCAATCGACAGAGGATGATATGGGGGTAGTCTAATAAACAGCAGGGATCCAAAAAACACTGCACTGCTGAAAACACCCCCACTGTTTTAATTTGGCAAAGAGAACAGTGGTCAGTAGCAAACAGCTGAGATGGTTATAATTCCCCAGGTCTTTATTCCCATGTACAATGAAAGCATTAGAAACCAAGTTCTACAGGGATAACATAAACAGGTTGGAAAAGCAGCTGTGCCTCATATAAAGGGCTTGAAATGAAGAGTTTAGGGAAAAAGAGTTGAGTAGGCTAAAAGTACAAATTAACACACAAACGAAAAAGCATAACTTGAAGCTTCATGGACTCATAATGAGAGGTTATGCAAGTAGTTCTTCCAGAGATCTAAAGAAATTGTAATTAAAATCAGAAGTTTAGGACTATATTGCTAGGTTAGGGTAGCACTGATGACAGTTTTCCTTGCAGATGGAAATGGGGAAGGCCAGGGTATGCTGGCCATCCATAATGTAAACTCAGTACACAGATTTATGGGATATGTTTTGAAGGAAGGGTAAATTAAAACCATGAGGAGTAGGTTCAAGTGCATTATGACTTGGCTGTGGTAAGGTACAGCAGGTGGATAGCTATCACCGAGAATTTTATTTACAGTAAAAGGATTTGCTTCAGGTCTTACGCATTTTAGTAAGGCAATTAGCATGTTGGGGCTGCAGTAAATCTAGTTAAATTGTTAAGAATTCAAATGAGACTTGGTAAGGAGCAAGTGAAGGTCTGCTAAAGAAAGGAATACAGCAGGATTGAAAGCTGGACACTATCGCAAAAGAAGTTTCTGATGGACCTCCTTCAGAACCTATTCTGGGGCTGGTTGTTACTTCTGTTTACAGTAATACCTTATAAGGGTGTGCTGAATAAATTTGTAGAGAATGTGACATTAGCCTTGTCACTGCAGAGAAGGATCAGAGTATCACATAAGAATTGTATTGCCTTGAAAATGACTGGAGCTATAGAAATGAGATAGAATTTAATGATACAAAGTGCACTTACTGACTAATAACACTGAGCTCAGTAGTTAAAATGACGGAGGGGGAAAAGGCCCGAGGTTTCAGTTGATTGTAGGTGATTGAGCCATCAGTACATGTGGCTGTAAAAGCAACAAATTTATTTCTAGGATGAAACACAAGATACTTAACAGTAGAGATAACAGAATGCTAGTATTGCTGTAGAAGAAACTAGATACACAAGCAGAAACAGTTTTAAATTCAGCTATTCACATCTAGTACTGTAGTTGAGAATAGCAGCTAATAATGTCAGTGGAACGAATACTTATCTAAGAAAACCTGCAGCTGGGGGTCTTCAGCCTACAAAGGAAGGCTGAGAGAGGGGGCTTCTATAGCCTTCCCTAAATGTCCAGGAAGGGAGAACTATTTACACTTACATACTTTTTACTAGTCATTCACTATGTGTAGGTTATGGCTGCAAACTAGAAAAAGGCTTCTAACCAAATGATTCCTGCAATAGCTTGTAAGTTGTTTGAGTGGGTGCAAAAGGCTCAGATGTTTGGAGATGGCAGCTATTAAGTGGGTTAACATGTATCACTCACTGTGGACTTGAGGTCTATCACAGGGGGTGCGACAGAGCCATGTGGATTTCTCCCACCCTCATTACCTACTGTGCACTGCCTGTGTAGCTTCTAGTGCCTTTTAGCCTCCTCCAGGCTGTTTCTCATGCCCCACGTGCTGCCTGATTTTGAATATTACTGTGGCTAGTGCTCATGCTCAGTAGGGTTTTGTACGTCTTTCTTGGCTCTATGCAGCGCAAGGCTTGGTTCTGTTCCTGAATCCTTGATATTTTTCAAAATGGAATGAAAGCCGCAGTGTCTCATGCAGTAGAAACTCCTCTACTAAATTAAAAAGTATTTTTTATTTTTAGTGCTCATAACCTTTCCTATCCCATCCCATCCTAACGGGAGCTTTCCCATTCAGAAACATCCCCGGTGTGAATTCTCAAATGTCTTGTAGAACATGAACAGTTTGGACTGGAATTGAAGAGGAGCAGACTGCATACTGCTTTCTGCCCATTGCTGGCTTCTCTTGTAAAAGATGACCAAGGGAGAAAAGCAGGGTCCACATATCAGTTCTTTGTCATTTCATCTTGAGTGCCTCCAGTGGCCAGGAGCACATTCCAGAAGGTCTCGGTGCTCAGATGCTTTTGAAAATACTAACTTAAAACCCCCAGTGTTCTGAGAATGCTGTTTCAAAACTGAGCACTGAAGGTACCTCGTCTAGGGCTGGCTCAGTAGCGCAGGCATCTGCATGCAAGAGAGGCAGATTTCTGCAGCAGACAGAGCCTCTGATAATGGAATTAAAATGCTCACTGAAGTTGCATCTGATTCAAAGACTATATCCCATGGAATCCTCTCATTGGAAAGTAGGTGTGGAGAGTCTCAAATTGGTTCAGTGGTATGCAGTGTGCATATTTTAATTCTTTAAAGTGAGCTCTGCCTCTAACATGAAATAATTCTGTGAAAGTTCTTTTCACAAGAAAAGTTGATGCTTTGTATAGGATCCTTGCAATTGTCTGCACACATCACTCCAGTTTTTCTTCCTCTGAGAGCTGCATATGCACTTATCTAGGGATGGGGACAACATGTCTGCAGTTATCAGTGCTGGTAAGGAGATGATAATCGGTGCTGCTGCTTGCTATGTCCTGACTGCTGGTTGATTCCATTCATCAGGCTCGTCAGCCTCCTGCAATGATGCCCTCCAGCAGCACAAGCCCTAGTGCATTTTTTTTGCCTTGTAAGAATAACTTCTGGAAGATGGAGTTAACAGTAAGTCAGAAGGAGGAGCTGTCTTCCTATATGTGTAACCAAGGGATGTTCACAAACCTGCCCAGGGAATATTTCCATATCTGTTCACTGGGGCAGCTAGAGGTACTGGTTAGGTCAGAGTCCTCTCTGCAAATGACTTCTTGAAAGGCAGCATCTAGACAGTGTCCTTTGGTTATGGCTGAGTAAGTAAATACAGGTTCTGAACTTTTGCTGCCTGTTAACCGCAAGATGCGGCGTATTTTCTAAATGAAGGTAGAAGGTGTGGTTTGACTGATAAAAGGACATAAAAGGAGACAAGATGGACAATTTTGCACTAAAGATGCAAAATTGCTTACCTTTGGATTTTGTTGTTTGTACATTTGAGTAAAAACTAATCTGAATTATTTCCAAATTGTGGAAAGCCTGCATATCCTGAGTGTTGAGAGACTCGGACATTGCAGATGCATGAGAAAGTAGAGTGGTAATATGGAGGCTTGAAACAGCATCTCCTTTCTGATCTTATTTTTATTCCATTTCTGTTTCCATTTCTGTATGTGAATTTGATATCCACGATGAATGATGGCCTTAGGTAGATGATAGCCTCATACAGTTCTATTTAATATGTCTATGAATCCTAGAGATAAAATCTGACAGCAGCTTTAAGTCTTCAGTTATTAACAAGTCCATTTCCTTCAACCAGTTCAAGATATGCTGAAGCACTGACTCGTTAGTGACATTAGTTTCCCTCTATGGGTTAGGGAACTTGGTTCAGAGCTCAGTATTAAAGAAACTGAACCTGTTGCTTACTGGTTTGTTTATAATGCCACTGTGCTTCTGCAGAACCTTACTGGTTCTCAGACTGAGTAGCAATCTTTCTGTCGAAGATCACAGCTGTGTACTTTCAGAACAGTTACCAAACGCTTTACTTCATTCTATTCAGATCACATCTGCCACCTTCTCTTCCTTTTCTTTTTTTCTAATTGTATCTACAAAAGCAATTAAATTTCATGCAGTCAATTATTTGACTTACTAAATCCCCCTGCCTACTACACGTGGCTCATTCTTTCATTGTTTTCAGATTCATTCTTTTTTCTCTATTTTATTACTCTCCTTAACAATAAAAGTTGCATTTAGGAGAGAGTAATTGTCACATTAAATATGACTTTCTGTCTGAAGAATGCTATAAGTTGGCTTTTTTGGCCTTTTGTCACTTTCCCATTTTATTCTAACTTTTTCAAAATTAGGTGTGACTGGCTCAAAAAGTTAACTTTTTTCTTTTTTTTCCTTTTAAAATTAATGAGTACCACTAGCTGCTGTGCATGGCTTCATCTTTTACCAAAGACTTTTCTTACTCCTAATTGCATGAATACCATTGGATTTTTTTTAAGTGGAGACTTCAGAGAGAAAATTCAGTATCTCGGCCACTTCAAGTCATCACTGATTTTATCCTTAGCCGCACTGATAAATAGACCTTTCTTCATTCAAGTACCATTTTCCTCATGTTTATTTTTAGAATGCCTTTTCCCTCTTTGGCAGCGCCAGTCCATCATGCTTTCTTATAACCTTTTTTCTCTGCAGGTCCATATTAGACTTTCTTTCTTGTTTGATTGTTTGTTCCCTTGGCTTTCCAATAAGAACATCTTTGATCTTCCAGGCTTTGATCCAGTTTATTTGTGGAATTATTGGTTGTCCCTTACACATGCATTTTTCAGCATGATTGTGGTGATTTGAGATAGCAAGTGAAACAGCCAACTTCTTCATTTTCTTTCCCTGTTTCAAACCTACAAGCTACCTGGTACTGTGAATGGTTTCAACTCAGTGTCTTCAAAAATGTAATTGCAGTAATAATTGTGGAGGTTTGGATTTTGGAGCAGGTTTTCCCTGCATGCTAAACTGAACACCTTCAGTTGTCTAATTTCAAAGCTGCTGAAGATAAAAAAAAATAAAATAAAATAAAATAAAACTTGGCATGCTATTGGATCTCATTGAGGTTAGACCAAGCCAGGGCCTTGGTTCTGGAGTCTGGCAGCTTTGTATGTGCTCGGTGCAATATTCTATTTGAAGGAGAGGAAAAAAAAGGAAAAAGCAATTGCTATGCTTGCTGATTTTAAGCGCTTATTTTGACATTGATTTTTCTCATTCTAAACACATTCTAAACGTTTTCCTAGTTTAGTACGTTGGCATAAGATCTACAAAACAAGCTGACTTCAAAGTTGCTGTCTTTGAATCAAAGTGATTGTTAGTTTCTGCTGAAACTCCAGTGAAAGTTCAAAGACTGACGTGTGAGTTTGGCTTGCCAGGCATGTAGCAGTTTAAGATGTTTAAGGCCTTAGAAGGCTTTAGCAATTTGTACTCCCCCGAAGTCTCCTAACATTGTAAGTTGTCTAAGCCACTGGAAGAGCTCATAGATCGTAAACAGCTTAAGATATTCTGAGGGTTCAAAGCTTATTTGGAGCATAGTCTGCCTATAATCACTTTAAGCAATTAACTAGGCTTTGAGTTTTGACGGAATTTAAGCAAGTTATCCATCTTTAGAGCTTGGTTTAAGGTGATACTAAGCTGAATAGCTCTC
The DNA here is from genome assembly GCF_002078875.1 of Numida meleagris. Lineage (NCBI taxonomy): Eukaryota > Metazoa > Chordata > Aves > Galliformes > Numididae > Numida > Numida meleagris. The sequence goes on from NC_034414.1 coordinate 24,078,586, forward strand.
GTCTAGGAAAGCTAACAAATTCCAGAATGCAGAGGAACCTTTCAGAGGGTCTCTACATGCTGTTTCACATTGTTGAAGCCACTTAAGTGATATTGAGGAATACAGGCAAGCTTTTGAGTGAGAAGAAAGTCAGCAGACATTCAGGACATTCTTCTGCCCTGTTTATTCCAGGCTATTTGGCCTGCAGGGCATCATCTTATTCACATAAGCATCCATTTGTTAATAGTGTTAAAACTACTGTGCAGCGCTCTGTGTGATACACAAAGATCATACCAGCTTTGCAGGAGAAAATCTTTACTCAACGTCTTCCTTTCTTCATGTTCTGTCCGCCTACTTACAGTGTTGTGATAATATAAATATTTTTCATTTAATGGCGACCTCAGTATGCCACTCCAAATTGGGATATGTCTCTTCTAATGTCAGAAGGGTTGATATCTCATTACAACCTGGGTAGCACAGAAGTCAAATACAGAGGATTCCCAGTTTTCTCTCAGGAATGAGCGGTAACTTCTATTTCATGCCGAAAGTGGCATGAAAAAGCTCTCAGCAAAGCTGCTTTAAAAAGCAGTTGTGGCACTTTGATAGAGGAATTAGCATGGGCATGAAAGCTGTCTACAAGAGACTTTTCTTGTCCTTATTTTCAGCACAGGTTTTGCTGTGTAGCTTCATGTCCCTTAAGGACAGTGCTTTCAACCATGATATTTGTTCTTAGGTCCCAGGATGATCAAACACTCACACTTTCATACAAAACTCTCTCCTTCTGCTCCGTTGTTGTCTTGATGCTTAATTTTCATTTATCACTCATGTTGAAATAATGATTTCTTAATCTAGAACTTTCTTCCTAGGAATTCCTCTTGCACTTTCTGTTGGTGCTTCTCTCATGATAGTCTGGATCAGAAGAAACCACTCAGTTTGTGCTCTTTCTACTTTGTTAATATCTTTTTCTCTTTGAGGTCTCTAACAGCTTAACTGAAGGATACTTCTCTTTCTGAGCTTAAATGTCATGTTTTCACCTGGGGAAGAAGACTGTTAGAGATGTGCCTTCTGTAGATCTCACCCACTGGCTCCAAGAGCCTGGATTGTATTCAGTTTTAGTTGCCCCCTGGCGGGCAGAACAAGCTTATGCATATTCACCCTGTGGAGACAGGAAGGTGTTATTAGGCACTTGTGCCTCCAAATTTATAAGGCTGATCTCGTTTAAGTGGTGTGGGTTTGAAGGGAGTCTCTTAAAAATCCCAGTATTTAACGTAGCTGGCAGAGCTTCACAATCGAATAAACTGGGCCAGTCATCTTATATAGTATTCAAAGTTGAGTTGGCATCCTCCCTGAAGCAGGCATGTGGCTATCAGCTGCACCAAGCTGCTTGCTGTCCTGCTTCAGCAGCACCTTTGGCAATTCAGCTAAGTATCAAGATGTGTTTCTGTATGGTTGCTGCTTTCCACATAGGCAAAGTTTGCAGAATTCTGGAAAACTAGCAGGCTGTATGACTGTAGGGATCCACACAGTAAAAATGCACCTGCTGCTACCTGTAGTGAAGAGATGACCTTTTCTTTGCTCTCCTGGATGTGATCAATAGGATAATTTCGTATGCTACTAAAATACCTGTGGTTCTTAAACTGCAGGCCTTGTGTTCTGTGACTTACCTTGTTAGATGTTCTTACATTCAGTCTCCTACTCTTCCCTGGCTAATCATACATGGGCTGTGCTCTGAGGGTGTGCTCTGAAATAGGTAGGTGGCAGTGAAGCTGCCACCTTGATCAAAGGGAACTACTGCCCAGCAGAGCTGCTCCCATATAGTTTGCACTGCAGCCAGTTTTCTCTTGGTTCTGCCTCTGCACGTGGTTCATCGCATGTACAGAAAGCTAAATATTTATGAAGCAGGGTGTTAGAAATGATTGTTTGCCTAACCAGGCAACTGCTGAGAGTGCCAAACTTTGCCTTGTGCTGACTATAATGTTGCTTGGCTAATCATGAGAGCCAGGGATGGGGCTTGCTGTGCTGATCAGCACGCACTGGCAGAAGAGATAATGAGCTACTGACAAGGATGCATCTGGAATCTGTCCGGGCATTGCATTGCATGGGATACCATGCACGATTCTTCATTTCCGAGCCAGAGCAATGGATTCCTGTTCCTGACACGGTATCACCTCACTCTCTGTGGCTCCCCATATATTTGCTTGACATGGTTTGAATGTAGTAAGAGTAACAAGTTTAAGCAAAGGGAGGAAAGTGCATAATGGGGAATTAAAATCCTTTGTAAACTAACCTGGCTCTTAATGATCTTAAATGGGCAGTATATTTGAGAAAATAGCTATAAAGATTCACTTAGAAGAAGTGAGCATTGGCAGCATGAAAATCAGATATTCACCTTAGCTATGTGCTGCATTGCTTTGCAGGGCAGTTTGTCTGTTCCATGTCGGGCTTGCCAGAAGCTTACATGATAGAAATGGGTTTGTACTGATACTTTTATATGTAGGGAGGGATTGCAGGCAGCAGTGTCTTAAACAGAAATTGATTCAGTGCTGTAGCAGATACATTTGCTACTGTTGAGTCTTTCCATGTGGCAGGATCCGAAGGAGAGAAACGAACCTGGCCAATGTTGGTACATTCTTCAGTATTGGGGATGGCTCAAGTGGAAAGACAGTAAGCAAGTATTATTTCTGCTTTTATGGACATCCATAACCTTGTAAGTGGTTTCTTTGTTTTGCCATCTTGATGCTGAGCTTTATTGTTATGGTAGAATTGAAGAACTCTTGTCCCAGTCCTCCTTCTCTTCAACTCCTGATTTTGAATATACCAGCTAGGCCATTACCCAAATGTCTGTAAGTCTGTGCTGACCTGTGCTCTATCAGTTTACTCTTCAAATACTATTAAGACAGTACGATAAGTAGTGTTTCATCTTTTCTTTCTTGTTACGTGTGAGTACTTTTGTCATTAACTCCTAGAATTTGATTCTGGGTTCTTCAGGGAGCTGTACCTGAGCTGTGTAGCCCAGAGCAGGAGGAGGGGCTGCGTTACTGAAGTTGTCGCCACTTGGTACTTAGCAGGCTCCACTCAGAGTCCTTATTCAGCTCCCAGAAAGCATGCAAGCCTGTGCCCTTCATCTTCTCCAAGCTCGTTAATAACATGAGCTGGACAGAGGCTTGCTCTGCTGGGAATGCCTGTCAAAGAGCAGCTCTGCATCTGACAAAGCTAATGGAAATTTCCAGTGAGGGCTTAGAGACAGCCATAAAAAGGAAAAAAATAAGAACTTGACTAAGTGGACTTCACTGTCCATGACTGACACAGTGTGGAGAATTGCAATTTTTCACCCTGAAGCCTTCGGCAACGAATGTCCTCCTTATTGAATCCACATCCAAGTGGCAACATGCTCCATGCTACACAGAGCTTCTACCTTATGCCCTGGAAAATGTAAGGGCTTCCAGCATTTCCATGCCTGGAGTTTGATGGAGCAAAAGCTAAATGCTTCCTGAAAAATATTCATTTCTCCAGTGTAAGCTCTTCTTCTGTGAAATGAATAGTCAAGCCTTGATTTGCAAATCTCCTGGGAAACGTGCTGCAAAAGGCTTGCTCATTTACAGAAATCAAGCAATATTTTGCAAAGGACATAAAAAACCCTTTAGGTTTTCTGCCAAGGGAGACTGCGCTGTTTTAAGTAGGTGTGGTTAAACCAGTGGAAATCTTTAAGCTTAATTGAAAATTTGTTTTAAACCAAAGTAATTGTGGTTGTCACGTCTTACGTGCTTAAGTTAGTATAAGGTGTGAATATCTGATCAATTTTCTAATGTAGACAAAGTCATAAAACTGTCACTTAACCCATAAAATAGTGGCATTTCCTTGATAAAATATTTGCTAATTGAGAGGTGGTGATCTGTATAAATGATACTGCCCAACTGACTCCCTCTAGTAGGTTCAGGCATTTGCTTTGTCCACTGTGTCTTGATGCAGTCTGAAGAATCCTTTGCGTAGTTTCCAACAATCATCCTAAGGCTGTAAGACCTAACCAGGAACAAGCTGGATACTTGCCTTATAGCTGTGGATTCTACATCAGAGAGGTGTACATGCTTGCAAAAGAGAGCAAAGATCATGCCAAGGGCTTTATCCCTGGAAGTCTGTTACAAGGGGTGGAGCTGGGAAAAGAGTAAGTTGTTTGGTTGGCCCTGATGGGAGAAAAGTGCTGAAGGGCAGCAGTGAGGATGCTTACTGATGCAGGGGGAGTGCCCGCTGCCTGTTCTGAGCCAGTTTTCTGGCCTTACTGGTAGGCATGCTCAGTCCTGACAAAAAAGCCAGGTTAAAGTGGTGGTGAGGATGCTGAACTCCCATCATGATCAAATCTCATGACTTTGGCTTAAATGTCATAGTCAGCAAAGGGAGTAGCAGCACTAGCTGCCACAGGCCTTCCTCCTGCGAAAGGAAAGTCCTCAGTTCTCTGGCAGTAAATGAGTGGCTAATAGGTTCCTGGCAGTGAAACATAGTTGATAAATGGCAGCATTTAAAAGTAGTGTGCAAAGTCATGTATTCAGCAGAATGGCTATTGATTTCACTGTCCAGAGAAAGGTGTGAATTGGCAGCATGGAGTTGAACTGGAATTTCTTATCTGAGAACCTGACTGTACGGCAGTGAGCCTCTGCAGAATGGGTGGGAGAATGGACAGGAGCATTTATTCCTGCATTGTGTGTCAGCATGATGCTGGTACCATGATGCTTCCGTAGAAGTAAGATGAATCACTCAAATGTGTATGTGTGCTGAGCTTTCTGTGTAGTACAAGCACTTGGGTGTTTGGGGGAAGGAGAGAAACACAGGATTGCTGGCTCATGGTTTGCTCTGGGAAGGATTTTGCAGTCTTCTAGTTTCTAGAAGGTAGAAACTGACAAAAACAAGTAGCTCACACAGAACCTAGATGAGAAGTACCAGTCATATAGGTGGCTGTGGGGACCATGTCTGTTCTTTGAAAAGCATGAAAGTGTGAAGGGAGAGTTAGAAGAGCATAGATCAGTTTGTCTCTGTTGTACAGCAGCTGCAAATACCAAGGAAGCCTTTTTTTTCTGGAAAATTTTACTACCAAGTTAGAAAGTCTCCCTTACCCAGGGAGTGTGTTGCTTTGTAGGCAGCAGAGTGTGACAGGTTTCAGTGTACAAAGGGTGGAACAAGCAGAGAGGGACTGGCAGGTGTGCAGTAGTAGGTTGCCATCTATCAGTAAACTCTGAAGTCTGTACATCAGCATCTCCGTGTCAGCTGCTTTCATGGGATGTAATGCAGTGCAGGGCTAGTTTGGCAAAAGCCTGTAATGATTGCTTCTGTAGACTCTGTGCGTGGTTCTATTGACCTCATTTTCTCCAGCTTCTTCTGCCCTCGGTCCTGACCTGAGATGCTGTCACCCAGCAGCCATGCCCCAGGCTTCCATTAGGTGCAGCGCAGCTGCTGCAGCACACCTGACCTGCAGCATCCTTGCCTCATCTAAACTGGAGTCTTACTGCAGTTCTGCTGAGGCATCTCATTATGAGGTTATGTGTTTTCATATATACACATAAACACTGTATTTGTGTTTGTGCCTGAATCATACTCAGCTACCAACAACTTGTCCTGGATCCTTCTTTCAGACTGAGTGAATCCTTAATTTGTGCCCTTGGACTACCTGAGGAGTGATGTGGGTCCATTCTGCAGATGCAAATCCCTTCTGTCTTTGCAGGGCTTCTTTCTCTTCTTTTTCTCCAGAGCAAGGTCCTTTTCCCACAGCATAAATCCTGTGAATGGAACGGGCTTAGAGAGTATGATAGGTGATCCCTAGGTTTATAATAATATCCCTTCTGTTATCCCATGCTTCAGATAACTACAGTCTTGCAGTGCCCTACCACTTTATGAGGGCAGGGCTTCTAGACTGACTAGGTCAAATCCCGTAGTCACCTGCTTTGATCCTGTAAGAGAAGGTGAATGCTGTTAAGTGACTAGAAAGGCTCTGTTATTTCTATGTGTCATGGAGTAAGCTGGATTCACTATTATCCTCTTCCTGTTGAATTGCTGCTGGGCCTCAGAAATTGTAGGAAGTATACTTAGTGCATTGTGGCTACAACAGGTTAGTATCTTTAACAGAGCAGTGGTGAATAACAATACATTGTTGACCTTGCCTATTCCTGTGAGGTGATGAGCTGGTCCTGGATTTACTTATCTTCTTAGAGAATGCACTGTGAAACTTTGTTGGAGCATTGTTGTTTTGCTAAACTTAGTAACATTAGGTGTAAAATTTGAGTTTTGGACTTTTCCGGCACAGATATAGTTGATCCAGCACAAACTATTTTGTGGAAACTTACCAAAATTTCCTCTGCATCTGCCCTTGCTCTGCAGTGACTGTCAGTGGGAAAGCTGTGTAGAGATTTATTTATAGGTAGAAAGAATGAGAATCAACAAAGAAACTAAACATTGAATACAGAGCAATGTTTTACTTAGCATTACCTAGAGCAGGAAACGCTGGCAGACACCACAGAGAGCACTGGTCTTCCCATTCCAATTCTTTGTTTAGTCACTTGGAGATACGGTAACCTGATTTTATACACGGTTGTATGTCTTCATTTCCTGAAAATCTCTCTGCTCCTATTGCTGCGCTTCAGTGCTAATATTGAATTGAAATGAATGGGATATTCCAGAGCTATCTGGATAATACAGTACTCAGTGTTTGCAAGTGATGATGAACCCCTGTAATGAAAACATGAACTGGAGCTAGACCTGCAGTCTCTGTGGGACAGGAATCAACACTATCCTCCGTGTTGTGGTGATGTAATGCATGCTGGCTGCAACAGTGTCCTGACATACTAATAATTTTTTCTTTGTTATTTCAAGGGCCTTAAACTCTGGAGTTGAATACCACTGGGACCAGCAGAATGAGAATGTCTTCACTGTGCATTCCAGCAGCAGGAGCACTGAGCGGCCTGGGTGAGTCTCCTGGGTTTGGTTTAGAGCAAGCTGACCCTTTCTGCTGGCTTCATTAAATCTGACAGCACCACTTTTTCCCGTTTGTTCTCTTCGCACCAGCAGTTTAAAGGCACAGTTTTTGTCTCCTTTCACACTACCTTGTTAGGCCACTTGAGATGCTTCCAGAGAGTGAGACGCCCAAAAATGCTGCCAGAGATAGTGAAGTGCATATGTCATTCATCACCTTGGTACTATACTTAAGCAAGCTGTAGGAGGAACATGTGGAGCTTCAAGCATCAAAGATGCTATGCTAAGTTAATGGTGCCTTTGGAGGATAACTGAACAATGTGGTGTTCATAGAGATGAGTGCAAATCCGTTGATTGGCCCCTGTGAGTGATTTTCATCCTTTTGGTTTCTAGTCACAGGACAATTGTTTCTCAGGACTAAACTCTAAAAATAAAGCTGAATCCCTTTAGAACCCTGTTGGCTGCTCATCCAGTCTACCCAATGATGCACACATTAGTTATCCTAAACACAAGGATGATTGTGCAGTACTGTGCTTGTTTCCCCAGTGAAGAGTGCTTCTCCTTGAACCCATTGTTTTTGTCAAGGGTGCTGCAGTCTTGTTTCTGAACTATGAGCTCCAGGATCCCAAGGAGGCTATGAGCTGGTGTCTGTGCTGTCCTACAGCCTTGGTCTGACTGAAGACAAACAATAAACAGTCGAGATTCTCTGTCTGCCATGAGTGGATATTGCCACTACTTCCATCTTTTTTGACAGCGTATATCCGTCTTGTGTGATGGGTTATAAGGAGCAGCCTGAAGGGTGACAACTCCATCCCCTCCTTAGGGGATTCAAGTATCAGAGGCAGAAACATTGCTTTAGAATGAACAAGCTCCTGAGAAGAGGGTAAGAAAAGCAAGACAGGTTTCAAAAACTTATGAAAGAATGTAGACTGTGAATGAGGCAGTCTTTCCTAGAAACTCTTTACCATTCCCAGCGCTTACAGCCAGAGGTCAGTTTTGGAAACAGCATCCAAGCATTGCCGATATTCAGCTTTTGTAGCTGAATACACTTCAACTGTTCGTCTCCGAGAAGCTAATGAGCCTTGAGGCGGTTCCTGTTATTTGCTTTGGAGAACAGAGAATTTTTCTTGTCTGACTGGAACAAGCAGAAATGCTTGCCAGAGTGCATTCATGTGTGATGCTGACAAACTAGGAGGTCCAGATGAGGGAAAGGATACACATTGTACCCTCAGGAGCTGAAAATGTCCTGCTGCAGAGAGAGGTGGTATGTGTGTTTATGGCCCTGCGCTGCATTTGTGTTGCCAACTGAACTCAGTGACCCTGAGAGCGAGTGGTTCTGCAGGCTGTGGTACTGCAGGGATACATATTTAAGCCTGTCATACACACTGCTTCAGTGGAAGGATGAGTAGACTGAAAGACTCTCTTAACCTAAATCTCAAGAGACCAGCCAGCTGAGGCTGGAGAGATGTGTCTGTGTGTAAGTGCAGGTGACCATTCACTCCAGCCCCAGCCTGCACAGTGGCTGGAAGCTGCCTTGTTGGAGTGGAGACAGGAAGAGGCTCAGGTGGATGCTTCCATCTTGCTGGGACATATTGCTTCCAATGCTTCTGGTCTTACTTGTTTTTCTCTCTTTTCAGAACCAGCAGAGCCACATGGCGGACAGACAGGGACATGGGCCTGATGAATGCCATAGGCCTGCAACCCCGAAACCCCCCCACGTCTGTGACTTCACAGGGTACCCAGACCTTGGCACCTCAGCTGCAGAATGCCGAGACTCAGACAGAGAGGGAGGTACAGGAGCAGGAATCCACCTCTGCAGGGACTGGGGAAGGTAGGAGCTTTAGCAATTATTTATTTGATAAGCTTACCTCATGGGTGAGGAGTTTCTTTATAGATTCCATATTCTGTGTTACATTTTTACATTTTTATATCTCTCCAGCAAAGATTTCTCCAGCCTAATTTACTTGTAGCCAGACCAAGATGATCATGCCAGATGTGTCTCTGTCCAGGCTGGAGAAGTGGGCCCATGTGAACCTAATGAGGTTTAACAAGGCCAAATGCAGGGTGCTGCACTTGGGCTGGGGCAATCCCAGGTATTTATGCAAACTGGGGAAAAACTCCTTGAGAGCAGCCCTGCAGAGAAGGATTTGGGGGTCCCGGTGGACAAGAAGCTGGACGTGAGCCAGCAGTGTGCACTGGCAGCCCGGAAGGCCAACTGTATCCTGGGCTGCATTAAAAGAGGAGTGGCCAGCAGGGAGAGGGAGGTGGTGGTCCCCCTCTACTCGGCTCTTGTGAGGCCCTATCTGGAGTACTGTGTCCAGGCCTGGGGCCCCCAGCACAAGAAAGACACAGAGCTCTTGGAAAGAGTTCAGAGGAGGGCCACCAAGATAATCAGAGGGATGGAGCACCTCTCCTATGAAGAAATGTTGAGGGAACTGGGCTCATTTAGCTTGGAGAAGAGAAAGCTCCGGGGAGACCTCATTGTGGCCTTCCAATACTTGAAGGGAGCATATAAACAGGAGGGGGAACGATTGTTTACAAGGGTGGATAGCAATAGGACAAGGGGGAATGGTTTTAAACTGAGACAGGGGAGATTTACGTTAGATATTAGGAGGAAGTTTTTCACACAGAGGGTGGTGACGCACTGGAACAGGCTGCCCAAGGAGGTTGTGGTTGCCCTGTCCCTGGAGGTGTTCAAGGCCAGACTGGACGTGGCTCTGACAGCCTGGTCTAGTGGTTGGCAACCCTGCACTCAGCAGGGGGGTTGAAACTAGATGATCTTTGAGGTCCTTTTCAACCCAGGCCATTCTATGATATGATCTCTGATATGAACAGAGAAGTCTTTTTCATACGCTTTCACAGGGCAAAATCAGCTTTACAAAGACACAATGATCTCGAGAAAAGCCAGTTGTACTGGCATCACTCCTCACAAATACTGTGAACTGTAACCTTCAGTAGTGCTGCACACTGCTAAGGATCATCCTTAGCAGTTGGTCCTTCAACCTCTGCACCTAAAACCCATGCAAGCTTCACAAGCTTAGCCTTGGAATACAAAATAAAATACTGTAAATTAATTCTCATAGAGGCAGGTATGAGTATTCTGCTTAGTCTGATTGATGAAGGCTGTGATGAATGTCCAGCTCAGCTGCTGGAAAATATCTCTAATGTTTCCCAGTCTGGGAAAAATTATCAACGCGTAAAGAGCTTTGAGCAGCTGATGTGCAATTCCTTTATGATAACAAATCACTGATAATTTGAAAGCATAGTAATTTTGTCCAGGCTTCCTGTCTCTATACTGTGCCACAGTGCTTGGGTCCAACTGTGAAAGCTTGATGGTGGACTGTGTATATATGGGAAAGGCAGAGAAAATCAAAGGGGTAATTTTGAAAGTTCATGATAACCCATCTGGCTGTGGAAAGCAGCCCCATGACATGCATGTTTGTGTGCTTGTGGTCTGACATTGTGGAAGATGCTTTTTGGGATGCAGCTCTTCCACAGTTCCCACTCTGCAGCATCCAGTATGCGTGATAAGATTTTGTTTCTCTTCTGGTATTGGTATTGGCTCTTCTGTTTAATGTTAAGTTGCAAATTCCTGATCTGAGGCGTTTCCTGTCTGCTTATCTCAGACAGGAGATATCTCTGCTTACCTCTCTAGAACCTCTCTAGAACGTTAATGCAGTTGAGGGCATGTGAATTCAACTGGAACATAGGATATCTGGACAAATGTTGAGCTTGTGGGAACTGTTCCTTCCACTGAATGTGGTATGCAGACAGGGCACAGCGTGCAGCAGCTCTGGAACCTTCTTGTGTTAGGGCAGTGATGGCTGACGTTGCACATATAGAGGTCTCTCTCTGCGCTGTTATAACAGAGAACTTCTTCAAGATTTCCTCCCACTGCTGCTGTTCTGCAATCATTTAAAGGTTTCCCTTCTTCATTTTCTTTAACCTTTCCATTTTCAGATCTAGAGCATGGCTTGTAACTAGACAGTTAGCGAGGTGGGGAAGAGTTGTCCCTTACTAGTGCCATGGGCAGAGTTTCTCTGTAATGGAGCGAAACATGGAGCATGCGGAACAAAAGGAGTGTAAGATAGCAAGCCAAGGGCAGAGATTTCTTGTTGTCTGTCTCTTGCTTGAAAGAAGAGTGACAGTTTCCACATCTGGTGTGATCTCTAACTGAAACTGTGTGCCCTCCACAAGTTGCTTCACCTGCAAAATGGGCTGTCCACTCTCCTGTCTAGTATGCAGATTCTCAGAACAAAGAAATTATTCCCATTATGGACATGTGCACTGGTGATGATTCCAGTGTTTGTGCCATGTAGTTGATCAGTTCTTCTGCAAACTGCAAAATACAAGTGCAGCTTGAGCCCACTGAGCTTGCTGTGGCATTAATGTTACTGTTATTCTAGCATCATAAACTCTTGTGATATTCACCCAGTGCATTCAAGCAGATTAGACTGGGTGCTGTGCTGCTTTTCTGATGGCTAATTTGCCCACTGTATCTACCATAACTATTTGTCTGTTGAAATGCAAACAAGGTTTCCTGTTATCAGGATCTAGGTGTCAGGGACATTCAAAGAAGGGGGGGGAAAAAAAGTGTTCTACCATTTACTTGGTGTGTACCCTAGGGCAAAATATTAATCATCTACCAAATGGGAATAAATCTTCCCGTACAGCACACGAGGGGCTGTGAAGATTAATTAGTGTTTTGTATGAGGCTTTGAAGATGTAAATCACTGTGTAAGGGCTTAGTAGTATTATCAACAGCAAAATGGATAAATCAGATGTGATTCTGAGTAATGTAAAGGAATGTTTTAGCTATCACCTCATCACAAGGAAAGAAAAAAAACAAAACAAAAATCTCTGAACATTTCCCCAAAAAATTAAAAATGAAAAGACTAGTGCTACCCCCAGGAGTGAGTTTCTGTCCTGTTTCGTGTGAGCTCTGCCATTGTAGGGAATTCTGGATCAGGGCATTTCTTGCAGATATGTGCTTACTGTACAAAAAAAAAAAAAAAAAAAGTATGCAGAATTGCATCAGAAATCTAATTAAGCTCTGTGGTGGTATAAATAGTTTCCTTTTCTCATGCAAAGCTCTGCGGGGACTTTGCTGTTCTGATTATCTTTCTACCTCCTTTGGAGGAATGAGTATATGATGACTTTATTAGAAGCGAATCCCTCTAATGTCTGTATGGTTTTGTTTTTACCGCAGTTGATAGCTGCCTTGTGAGCTCTGCTCACCAGCCACACATGAACCAAGATAAGATACATTTAGGAGAAAAACTAGGAGAGGTATTGAGAAATGCCTAAAACAGTGTTTCAGCTGTTTCCTACTTTCTTTTAAGCTGACAGACATAGTGGAAATTGTGATAGAGTCGTAACTTGGAGGCACTCTTAATTAAAACAATCTTTTGGGCACGATATGAACACTTGCCCTTGCAAATGGGCACAATGAGGAAAGGATCTGTATTCAGCTGGCAAATGAAATCTCACTCAAAAATCAGCAAGATTCTTTATGAATGTTAATGACCTCTGTTTAACCTTTAGAAAAATGTAATTCCCAGTCCAGATTGTGTCAAGCTGTGGCTGACACTTGTTCAGCCCGCTGAATGTGTGGAGAGTGGTGTGAGCAGCGGTGGCTGCCAGCAGCTGCAGCCGTGGAAGAGGTACTGCAGGAAACCTGTCTGGTTGTGTGCCCATGCTGTCTCTGGCTCTTGACAGTATATGGATACATCTTCATGTTAATCCAATTTTTTTTTTTAAAAGGAAAGCGGTATTTCCAAAAACTAGTAGAAAGACCTGAGTGGCAGTTGTCATCTCAATTCTTTTCATCTCTGTTGTCCTTAGGGCTTCAAATTCAGCTGGCTAAGTGCTCACTGTACTAGTAGGCTCCAGTTATGAGCCGAAATTGCAGCTATCAGAAGGCTTGCTGTCAGTGGATTGCTAATTTGCCTGTCTCTGAAGGAGGAATGTGTTGACTGCTTTCATGCGATACAAAGGATTTTTTTAAAAACCTGTTTGAATAGGTTAAACTCACTGGCCAGTACACCTTTCCGTCCTGTCCAACTGCTTTCAGAGGCTGCAGCAGGAGTTTTAAGGGGAAAAAGGATTGTGGGCTTCATCCTGTTCAAACCGGTAGTAGTGAATAGGTGTCACACGCAGATGAAACTTTTCTGGTATAAACAAAGCATCCCGAGGATGTCTAAGCAGCACTTACGAGTAGAATCAGTGTGCAACGTAATACATTTAATCTGAGACATTAGAAACATGTGCTGAGGGACTGCATGGGCAGGAGTACCCTGATAGCAGCTGAGCCTCACGTGTGCTGTGAAGAAACATGCTGTTTTGCATTAGCTGAACACATTCCTGCAACGCTGTTGTCATATGCGATGTGACTTTTTGTGATTAGTGTGGGAACCGGGACACCAGGGATCTATTTCAAGATCTGCCTCTCATTCTCCAGGCTGAAACGTGGGCAGGTCCTTTAACCTTTCATCTGTCTGCCCGTCTGTAAAATGTAATGTGTCCTGTAGAACTGCAGATCTGTACAGTGTGTGTCATGTGCCCGACAGAACCACAAAGTTCACTTTCTCTTTAAAGCCCTCTAAAAAATACTCCCTGAAAAAAATAGTCTTCAGGTACTGTGCAAGCCTTTACAGCGCTAAGTACTTCAAGTACCTGACTCTCCTGGGATTAAATTATAGAGCAATTTTTAAACTCTAATTAGAAAAATAAGTTTCACTCTTCCAATCACCAAGGTAAGATATTGTTAAGAAATTATGAGTCAAAGCAGCTGTGCCTTTTCTGTTTGAATTAGCCACCTCAGACGAGGAGTGTGAGCATGCTTCTGAGCAGGCTGGGGAGGAAAGTAACTGGTAGTATTTCTTCTGGCACTAAGGGAGATGTCATTATTCATAGCTTGTTAGGCAGAGCTGTGACCCTCCCTTTCCTCTCCTTCTGCAAGAAATGAATTAATTTTAAAATGCTGATATTTTTATCTTTGAGCATCTGAATTAGTGGGTCAGCTCACACCTCAGAGCTATTGTTCTATGTACTCTGAAGACTTAGATATCTCTGCAGTACTAACACTTAGTGCTAATTTTGTAGCTTTGTTTGCAGGCATAGCTAACTACTGCTTGATTTTAGAAAGAGAAAAGCTGAAAATAGGAAAAATTGAAGAGTGATATCGGGGTGTCGCACAGCAACAGATGAGCCCGATCGCCTCTGTGGGCTTTGCTCTATCAGTTCTCCATGTCCGCAGGTAAATAAGTTGTACTTCCTGTATTTATGTCAGCATCCACTTCATTTAAGAGCAGAAATGCTCCTTATGCCCAACTACATTGACAGATTGTCAAGTATTTGGCCTTTGTACTTTCTGCAACAAACTCATCCTACTGGAGTAGTGTGGTAGAGGGCTTCAACAGACAGATGCATTAGCTTGGGAATGTCCTTATTTTGTTAATTGTTGGAGCCAGTCAAGCCAGTCACCCAAAGTGACAGAAACCCTGTGGTCCCTGAGATACTCTCAGGAGTAATTTTTGGTGTGTATTTGTGGGATTGATGGGGGTTTAGAACTCTGGAAAGGTCACTTCGGGTAGAGTAGAAAAGGTTTGTAGGAATAGCATATTACTGGAAGGAAACAGTGTTGCTTCTCTGTACTGTCAGGCACAGAATCTGTGTTTCTTTATCCAGAAGTGGATGGAAACTTTTGGGATTACTTCTTGCCTTGTGATGGATTCTGACCCAGGGACAGCCGAGGCGGAGAATAAATTGCCAGGTCTTACACCTACTTGCTCCACACACTGTCTGTTACAGGAACTTGTTAGCTCAGTTTTCTGGATTTTGTCTTCAGTACTCTGTGAGATTTTTCCTTTATGCTTAGGATAAAGGATTTTACAGGACTTGGGAGATCAGAATGTAGTTTTGAGCATAAAATAAGAGGAATTGCCTTCTCTAGATGGAGAATGAGATATGCAGTCATGTGGCTTGTTGCTCCTGCAGGAGCTCAGGTTATGCTTAAAACCCTTGCAGTCTGAAAAAGGTGTCACCAGGACTGGATTTCTCTCAGTCCTGTTTTTATTCAACTGTTGGATAAGTAATGGAGACTGACCACTGCAGCAAGCTGGAATTTCCTGTGACCTCAGGTTTGGGTTTAGGGCACTTGTTGTTTTGGGTAAGTGCCCAGGTAGGCAGCCTGAATGTCCACTAAATGGAAGTTATCTTATTTCACTTGCACGGAGAACTAGTGTGGTCTGCTTTGGCAGCGTGGTGAAGAACATGTGTGGGAGTCACCAGACAGTAGAAATAGGCTGTTATGTGAATCTGTGCTCAGCACAAGGCACACTGCTCGGGAAGCTTTGCTCTGATCCAGTCAGCCAAAATTGAAACCTGATGAGGGTGGGAGGGGGAGGTCAACTCCCTAAGTCCCAGACTAGAGGTGCTTCTTGGCCACTTGAATGGCAAAGCTGACTTGGGGCCTTTGATGGTCTGTCTTTATGGCATTTCCAGCACAGCTGTATCTCAGTCCTTGTAATCTAAAGACTTCTGACTTTCTGATTCCTACTGTGGCATCAGCCCTGGCCTATTCTCTGAGCAGGCATGAGCCTTTACTGTCAATTCAGCCATAACACGTAGTAATTAAGGGGATGGGAATAGCAGGAGATGCTGCAGAGTGCGCTGCATGCATGGATCCTCTTGTGAAGCATATGTTTTTAATGTTAAGGTGTATCGGCTGGGGATCCTGGCTGATTCGCAGTTCCAGTGCTCCTGTATGGGCCAGCGTATAGCAAGCGATCTGTCAGGAGCACAGTACCTGCTGTTCCAGGGCTTATGTAGGTAGGGTGGGCTGGCACGCCTCTCAACCAGGTTGCACATCTTGGCTTTCTCAAGCTTCCTGTCTAGCCTGACCAGATGGTTGGTAATGAAGTGCTTATGACTATGTCCCCAGAAGGAAGCAGCAACTGAATTCAGAACCATGCTTCTCAAACCTTCCACTTACTCCTGCTCAAGATTGATATTCCAATATCACCTGGCATTCATGTTTTTCACAATGAAGTTCCCAGTCCTTGGATACCCGCTTCTGTTCTCAGTCTTGCTTGTGCTGGTCAGTCTGGTTCCTAGCTCCATGCATCAAGCACATCCTGAACAGGATTTCTCTGCTGCAGTTATTGGCTGTGCTCTGCGCAGTGGGTGTTCTTGCACAATCCTCTGGGCTCTGCTCCAAAGTCTCATGTGATTACTGGTGTCTCCGTGGTCTCGCTAATGCTCTAATCAAGGAGCTATGTAATTGCTGTATGTATGGTTGATATAGCAGGCTTACTACATTCCTAGCAGAAAAGGACTTATTCTGCTTGTGAGAATTAGGCTTGCCCTTAATATCTACAGTGTTTCTACAGCAGGGCAGTATGTCAGCAGGCTTGCTTGAGGAAATTAGGCATACTCTGTGGTGGAGGAAGTCAATGGTATTTGATGCAAATACCACTGAGACGAAGAAGAAAGGGAATAAACTGTCAGTGACTGACTGCATAAATGCTAACAGCTTTAACCATCTTGTTTTTTCCACAAAAAAAATAACATCTACAGCAGCATGGAGTAGTCTGTGCTGAATATCCCAGCTCCCATCTTGGAGACACGATCTCTACCCCACAGTCCCAGGTGCTTTGTCTTCCTAGTCAGTGTGGCATTTTGTTTTTTGTTGTGTTTTAACTCCAGCCTACATCTTAGCCTTGTTGACATTTGTGTTGATTTCTTTGGTGCCAGGAGAGCTCATGGTTTTCTCCTCCTCTAATCAGCACTGTGATAGCTTCGTGGAGCTGGGAGTGAGATTTATCTCTTTAATAAGAATCGTCAGGATCCCACTGTGGAATGATTCTGGCAGTTTATGATTACAGATTGTTTTCCCTAGACGGTCTGGTTAAGGTTGGTAGCAAAAGGAGATTGGTGAAAAACAAAACTGGGCTTGGATATTCCTGCTGTGGGGTTTAATCTCCTACATGGACTATTTTTCTGAGAGATTTTCTTCTTCAGAGGTGATCAGCAGCAGCCAAGGCATCTGACAGTGGTTCCCTCAGAGCTTAGTACAGCCAAATTATGAAGAGAAGTCTGAGGGAGAGTAGACAAAGACCTTAAGAGATGTTCCTCGAAAGATATTGGTTGAGGGGAGCAGGAGCCTAGACACTCGACTTCTTGACAGAGTGCACTGCATTTATTTGGCATTTCGATGAAAGTTACAGAAATAAAATATTGGGCTCCCTCTGGAGCAAAGCCTGTCTTCTGTCCCAGCACACGTGCCCTGTTATTCAGCAACTCAGAGCATGCTTTTTCTTGATGTTGTAGTTTTCTTGGTGCACCAAAGTTACTTTTGCTCTCTCTTGCAGGTGAAGGTCCAGAATATGGGGCCAGTGGGGAGGATGCCCTGAGCAGGATACAAAGGCTGATGGCAGAAGGAGGCATGACTGCCGTGGTCCAGCGGGAGCAGAGCACCACCATGGCATCCATGGGTGGCTTTGGCAACAACATCATCGTGAGTCACCGGATCCACCGTAGCTCTCAGACTGGTGCGGAGTCCAGTGGAGCTGAGGGCACATCAGCACAGCAGTCCACCTCACAGCAGCTGGCAGCTGAGATGGAAGGACGGATCCTTTCAGAGTCTATGCAGCTGTCAGAGCATGGCCTGAGCCCGCGGACATCCTCTGGTGGGAGTGAAGGACGAGGCATTGGTGATCTGGACCTGCTGGAGCAGGCCCAGTCCTCCATGGACGCTGAGGGACCAATTGAATACAGTGACCTAACTAATAATAACCATCTTCCTGACAGTACCAACTTCTATAGTAATGACAGCACCAGTGGGGAGTCACGGAACAGGTAGAGATGAGTTGTGTGTTGGTGCTACCCTTGTACTGCTCAGCAGAGACCTGTACCTCACAGCTGGCCAGAAGCTGGAAGAGTAGGGACTTGTGGCTCCGACAGGATGTTGGTAGTTCAGAGGGCTCTATGTCCTGGGTGAGTGGCAACGGATAAGAATTGCAAGGAAGCCATGGGCAAGAAAGGATACTATCTTAACTTCCAACATTCCCACTGCTGAATAATAACAGGAATATAAACAATACTGGCTGTACCCCATGCAGATTGTGAAGTCATGTGGGATGTGCTGAGCTCAATCCCTGCAGTTTGGTCAGTGTCATTCTCTGTAATGCTTCTTCCCTTTCCTCTTTCCTGCCCTTTTATGCCTAAGGGCTGATCAGCAGAGTGAAGGGAAACGTGCCTGCAGCATTCTTCTGGAGACTGGCAGTCCTCCTGCGCAAACCTGAGCGTGATGCTCCAGCACTGTTGCTGGAGCGGAGGAGTCTTCCAAGACACGGTCCTCTGCTGTGGTCTTTTCTGGGAAGAGCTGGGATTCATCAAAACCTGCATGGCTCAGGAACTGCTCACAAGTGGGGATCTTTCCTTTTTAGAATTAGGTTAGTACTTTTCAGGAACCTAAGCAGAGCTGCTATAAAGATGAGTAGAGGGACAGGGGCTACTGCTACCCCGTCAGGATGCAGTTCACACAAGGATATTCTAAGCTGTGCCAACATTAACATGAATGAGCCATCCCAGTGGTTTCATGGTGCCAGGACTGAGCTGCACCTCCTTGGCAGGGGGCAGGAAATGTCTTTCAGCTCCAGGCCAGGGTGTGAGGTATGGGTCTGTGATGTAAGGTGTTGCATGTGAAATCTTGACCTTGTACATGTAGTTTCTAGTGGAGAAATCAAGGCTCTGATATTCTGTTTTTAGTCTCAAATGTGATTTTCCTTTTCGTTTGTAACTCTCCATCCCTAGCAGGTTTGCAGAGGAAGGACAGGGAGAGTGTGAGTGCTAACGAGGGAAACACCAAAGATTAATGTCATTAAAATATGACAAACCCTTGCTTGACCTACTGTCTTCATTTGTGTGGTGGATGTCTGTGGGATTGGCTTTGGGAGATAGGTAAATCCAGCTCAGAAACTCAAGGTACCTTACAAATGTCAGACAATGGTCATTACGTTCCCAGAAGGATGGCAGGCTTGGCGTTGGAGTTTAAGGCCTTTGACTGGGCAACAGAGAGGAGGAATAGAAAATCTTGATTGCAAGTTTCCTTTCAACCAGTCGGGGGATGAGCAGGCACTTCTGCATTTCCTATCATTCAGGTACTGCAACAGGGAGAAAGGGGAGCATTTCTCCTGTCCTGCTCAAAACTGTATGTAAACGGCACTGTCCGTCTTAGGCAAGCAGAGAGAGATCTGTCTTGCTGACCTCTTAAAGCAGAAAGGAGATGCAGTGTCTGGCTGTCCTGGATAAAGGAATGCACGCCCCAGCGTCTGTTACCGCTGTCTGCACTGAGGGATGCTTCCTCTGCCATCCAAGCACCTGCCAGCAGCTGCTGCGCTCCTGCTCTGCTCCTCTAGACTCTGCACTGCAAAGACGTTACAATAAATAAGGCTGTCATTAGGCAGCACTCAGGCTCCCAGTCAGAAGAGTCTGTTAGAGAACATTAAGCAAATCTTCTCTTAAATCACAGCCTGGAAATGAACCTTAAATCAAATCAGCTGCTTCCAGGCCTCGTTGCAGAGTGTTAATGAGACTCTAAAACCTGCCCTGAGCCAACCACATCCCTGATCTGACAGGAGAGCAGCCTGAA
This sequence comes from Numida meleagris, assembly GCF_002078875.1. Taxonomy (NCBI): domain Eukaryota; kingdom Metazoa; phylum Chordata; class Aves; order Galliformes; family Numididae; genus Numida; species Numida meleagris. Next base: position 24,098,174 of record NC_034414.1, read on the forward strand.
AAACGGGATTCCCTTGTGTGGTGAGGAAGGCTTCATGCATCCCTGTAGCATCAGCGTAGGGTGGCCTGAGGATGTGCCGACACTGGGAGCTGGAGGAGCTGTGTCTCAGCTGAGGACTCATGCAGACAGGGCGGCACAGGTCTGGGCAGAGCTGTTTACTGCTCTGCTTGAAAACAAAAACAGAGCCTGGAAAAAACTGTTTCTGCTTCAGCTCAGCCTGGCATCTCCTGTTCCCTCTCCTTGTGTGGTTCCTGGAAGAGTCTTCAGGCCCATTCTCGGTAGATGTGTTGCAGAGCATTTACAGATGTCCTTTTCCGTAACCAGAGCCAAACTACCTGTGGAAGTATTTCCCTTGTGGTTGGGCTGCCGTGCTCTAGTGTTGGCAGATTCTCAAAGGCCTGGTGTGCACCATGGTGGGATGCTCTGTGCAGGGCCCAAAGCTGCTCTACTGAGGGCTGCCACTCGGTCAGGACCTGCCCCTGTTGAGATGCTGGCAGAGCGGCAGTGAACTCCAGTGGGAGCAGTAGCAAACTGCAGCCACTCCACTTGGCATCGACTTGGGACACCTCTGAAGCTCCAAAGCAGCTGCTTCTTCGAGGCTTGTGGGAAAAGCCCGCAGATGAGGTAAGGCTGAGGGCCTGATCAGATCAGGCAGCTTTGGTGTTCCTCCTGACCTGCTCTGTAGCTTTGGGCCGAAGTGTGGTGACAGCCGTGGTCTGGCTTCTGTGCTCATACAAGCTGTAAGCAGGAATGAATCAGGTGGGCTTACTCCTCAGATGCTGCCTTGGATGTGCTTTGTAGACATCTTCCTCTGGCCACAAAACTAGCAGGTGCTCTTGGACCTTGTGTGTAAAGAGCATATTTTATTTTTGGAGTGCAGTCCTAGAATGTGCTGAGCGCAGCTCCCTTCCCTTGCCTTGGACTGCTTAGCCCAAGAGCTGGAGGTTGGTTAGGGCAGGGCTGACCTGAACTCTGGCATGGGCCTGTGGCCGCCCCGCAGCCTGTGCAGCTGCCTGAGGCACAGAGCACTGTGCAGCACAGGTCGTGGGACTGCAGCGGTGTCGTGAAGCTCCTTCCCAAAAGCTCGCAGCTTATCTACTCACTGCAGCGTGATAACACAGCACGGAGGCAAGCACCCTGCCAGGAGCGAGGTGGAAATTCAACACGAGCTGCCTGAGGAAACCAAGCTGGAGCCACGCGAGTTTGCTGGCCCAATTTAGGAGACAAAATGAGAGCTTTGCTGCTTAGGAGCAGGAAATAATCTTAAAAACCAAAAGCTTTTCTCAGCCTTAGCTTGTCAGGAGTCTTTTAATGTGCTAACAAAATCCCGGGGAAAGGAGAAATGCAGTGCAGAGAATTTTATTTAGCTTTCAAAAGGGTTTTGACGAAGTCCCTCTCAAGAGGTTATTAAAGAAAGTGAGTCACCTCCAGGGTGAGGGGTAAAGTCCGCCTGGAAATGAAAACTGGGGTGGGAATGGGAGGCAAAATAAGAGCCAGTTCTTGGTGTGGAAGGAGGTTAATGATGGGTTAGCCAGGTTCTGTAGGAGCCAGGGTTCTCTAAACACCCTAATGAGCTAGAAGAACAGGGGAACAGCTGAAGTATCAATGTTATTTAGGTTAGCAAGGAAAAGAGAGAGAAGGAGCTAGGAGCCTGGGGCCCTGGAAGTATTGGTTGGAGCTACTGCACTGGAAGGGGGCTTTTGTGTGAATCCTTCACACCACTTCCCTGTGTGGGCACTGCCGCAGTCGATGAGTCCTCCAGCACCAGGCATAGCAGGCGGCCCTGCACAACAGCCGGTGAGGAGAGGGCAGGGAGTCGGGCACGGCCAGCAGCGGGGAGCCTTCCCCTCCTTTGATGGCGGTGGCTGGTGTTGTCCCTTTCCCCATGTGTTAAGGCACGCAGCCACTCATCACGGCTCCTCTCACCCACAGGCCTGGGGAGGCCAGCAGCAGGTGGGACTACTTCTAAAAACAAGTGGGTTTCTGCTGATGCCAGCCTTTCTCTGGCCTAGGCAGAAGTGCAGTTTGCTGGGCAGCAGCAGCCCTCTCTGCTCCCTCCCAGTCTGTCAGAGAAGCCATTGTCCGACAGGAAAAGGCAAATTAATTAAAGTGTTCAGCATGTGAGGCGTCCGCCTCTAATTGGGATCTTGGTGTGCAGCACACAATGTGACGCTGCTGCCAGCCCTGCACGGGACTCGGCACACGGCGTGGGACAGCCTCCCCCTGCCAGCTGCCGCCCTCGGCCATCGCCATCCCCAGCCCCATCATGGCGGCACCCCTTCCTCAGCCCTGGAGAAGAGGCCTCCGCCCGCTGCCACAGTGTGGTGGGCACCCTCCAGAGAGCGCAGGGATTTGTTTCCCTGCCACACCCTGAGCAGAAGCCTTTCATCTGTTCCTGCCTTGGATGGGGAGCTGTGGGCAATGGGGCCAGCAGGAGGGCATCGTACTGCCTCTGGGAGAGACGGATGGACATCGGAGCTCCAGGACCTGCTGCCTTCTCAGGTTAGTGCTGAAATTGGAGAAACACTCGTGTCGAAGGTTGCAGCTGTGCTCCATCACCTCACCAAGCCCCTTGCCTTCCCTCTACTCCCAGGTCCACAAAGCAGTGGCACCCTGAGAGCATTGGGGGTTCTGGCTGCTCCTCCAGATTTGGCACTGCCACCGTGCCGCAGGGCAGCTGTAATGGGCAGTTAGTTATTTCTGTGCACTTCAGCCCTGGATGGGCTGAGCAAGGGCTCATGTGGACTGATGGAGATGGACCAGCAGCTGGCAGCGAGGCCAGCACTGAGGCATATAAATGCAAAGGCAGCGAGTGGTCGTGCTGGTCTGTTTGCCTGCTGCAAAAGTTCCTGAGAACTAATGGCCTACATCAAACCCAGTGCTAATTAGAGCAATTACTTAGGGAGGAAGTGAGGCTGGGCCTGCTGCTTTGCTGTGGGCTCTGAGTGCAGTCCCAGAGCAGCAGCATTTGGGCTGCAGTGTGACAAAGCAGTGGGAGATGAGTTGGGGGCTTGGGCAGTGCTGGGCTGCGAGGAGACCTGAGAGGCCCCGGAGATGGGTTTGCTGCAGAGATGCTGAGGAAGGCTGAACCTGTGGTGTTCTCGTGATGAGATTTCAGCTCTGGCTGACAAAGGTGGCTGCGTCGGCATAATGTGCTTATGCTCCTGTGAGGTATTTGACGTGATGCATCATGACAGCCCCATCAGAAATTAGCCCTGCACAGTGCTCGGTGGGCTCAATTCAGCCAAGTGCACGGCGTGTGCCAAGGACTCGGAATGTAGGTCGTGGCCCTGAGACAGGGCGAGGGCAGCAGGCATGGCATGGCAGGGAGGAGCACCACCCACAGCTGCTCGCTGCCTCTGCAAACCCAGCTCGGGGAACACTTCAGCCAGAATCCAGTGGCAAAGTGACATGAAAGGGCCATGGCGCATTTGCTGCAAGGTGTCCATGCCCCTGTGTCCCGTGGCTGTTCTCTGCCGGAAACAATGCACCTCTGCCTGGGGCTGCCCTGACCCATAGGCTCTTGCCTCTCACTGGGTATGTCTCTCCAGCACCTCTCTCCTGCTCTTTTTTTCCCCCTCTTCACTGTTACTTATCTTACGTTCATCAGCTTGAATGGGTTTTTCTTCCTAGGAGCACTGCCTCCCACGCAGTTAATGACACTGACGGCAGCAGGACGGGCTGGAGATGGTGTTTGCTGGGGCTTGGATCCACCCCAGCCACCCACCGCAGTGTGGGATGCTTGGGCTGCCCCTCCAGGTGCCACTTTTGCTCTTCCTCGCTTGCGTCTCCCCTGGGGCTGGGGGTCCACAGTCTTGCCAGTGGGCACAACACCATTCCCTGCTGTAGGCAAGGGTCTTGGAGCACTGCTGGGATGGGCACAGCAAGAGCTGCTGAGGAGAGGAGGAGGAGAAAGGCTGCATGTGCGTATTTGCACACCCAAGTGTGTAAGGGAGCTGACTGAAAGGATGGATGGAGCTATGCCAGGGTGGGGAGCCTCCTGCCTTTCTCCTCCTCCTCCTCTGCTGCACTCTGCTCCAAGAACCTTACCTAAATAAATGGTGCAATTACTGGGAATTAAGGGGAGGTGAGGGATTGATGCCAAAACAGAGCCTTCTAATTTCCAGCTTCGCCACATCCTCTGGGTTTCTCTGTGCGCTCTCTCTCATGGCTTCTCTTCCTCCCAGCAAAATCTTCGTTCAGATGGAGCCGGAGAAGGAGATGGATGGAGACCTCCAGGTGGGAGGCTGACTCCCTCCTCCCTCTGTGTGTCCCTGACCCTGTGGGCCCTATCCCCCCCCTTTTTGGCAGTGTCTCGCCAACACCCCCTCGCGGGGGCTTCTGCCCTGTGCCTCCTCCTCAGCAGGTCCTGTGCCCCAAAAGGCTGCGGGCAGCTCCTGCCCATCACCCTGCTCCCCTGCTCCCCTCTCCTTCCCTGCAGACACCGCACTGTGATTATCGTAATGATCCCCGACAAGGCACTATCAGGAATTACGGTGATAAATCTAAACAGACAGCTTATAAAAAAATAAAAACAAACAAGCCACAAGCCCGGGCCCATAATTTAATACAAGGTTATTAGCCTGACCGGCTGAGCACAGAGCTCTCTCCCGCAGCAGCCTCGAGCCTCCTCCACCCCCGGTTCTGTTGTGAACCCCAGGCTGTGCCCAAAACTTCAGCCTGGTCCCTACAGCGTGCAGGAACAAGGGGAGCTCCCCAGTTCCCCAGCTGTGAGGTGGTGGTCGTGGTGGTGGGTCTGGGCTGCTCGGGGTGCCCTGTGCCCCAGCAGCACCACCCATTGCACTGAGTGGACAGGCCTTGGGTGGTTAAGGGCCCAAAAGGGTACCCGGTTCCTTAGCTTGGGAACAGCTCATGCCTGCATTTCAACTTGATTCTTTTCTCTTTTTTTTCTTCCTTCCTTTTTTTTTTTCTTTTTTCTTTT